>NC_089502.1:144174987-144394987 GCF_036850765.1 Saccopteryx bilineata | reverse complement strand
GGTGACAAACAGCAGCACTAAAGCTAAGAACGCAGGGCGTCTGGCCGGTTGGCTCAGCGGTAGAGCGTTGGCCTGGCGTGCGGGGGACCCGGGTTCAATTCCCGGCCAGGGCACACAGGAGAAGCGCCCATTTGCTTCTCCACCCCCCCCCTTCCTCTCTGTCTCTCTCTTCCCCTCCCGCAGCCAAGGCTCCATTGGAGCAAAGATGGCCCGGGCGCTGGGGATGGCTCCTTGGCCTCTGCCCCAGGTGCTAGAGTGGCTCTGGTTGCAGCAGAGCGACGCCCCCTGGTGGGCAGAGCGTCGCCCCCTGGTGGGCGTGCCCGGTGGATCCCGGTCGGGCGCATGCGGGAGTCTGTCTGACTGTCTCTCCCCATTTCCAGCTTCAGAAAAATACAAAAAAAAAAAGAATGCAGGGCGTGTCCAGACCTGGGTGCACGTCCCATCCCCAGGGGGGTCGGCCTCACTGGACGGCCGTCTGTCTGCACGCCCAGGGGAGAGGCCCCCTCCGGGGGACCCCCAACCCTAGCCCGCACCCGGGTCTTGGGCTCCAGCCTCCGGGACCGGGGGACACACAGGTCTGTGGTGTGAGCCCCCAGTCGACACGGCCTCGTCTGGGCAGCCGTACAACATGAACAAACCGCTTCAACGCTGTCTGTCGCCTTCCGACTAAGACCCTGACGGCCACCATCTGTCCCTAGGACGTCTGTCCGGAACCCCCAGTCGGGATCCTTCTAAACCCTCCCTCCCTTCGACTCTGGACGTGGTACCAGCTCCTCGCTGGCACAGGAAACCAGCTGGTTCCGAGACACCAGCCCACGTGTTTATAAAGCCCCTGGTGACAGTACCTGTAAGAGTGGACCTAACATACGTCAAACAACTCTCCGCAGCACCCGAGTTTCAATGCCCAGCTCCCCAAGGCCACTGTCTCGGTCTCGGAGGGGCACATGGCTGGTCTCCCCACCGATCTCCGGTAACCAGTGAGCCGGCAGAATTTCGACGCAATTTCACAGAGAATTGGGAATTTCTGTCAGCGGGGGAGGGGGTGGTGGTCCTCCTTGTCATCCCCGGGAGGTCCCAGGGTGACGGACTAGGATGTGTCACCACCCGTATTCAAATCCTACCCTTAAGGGGACACTCTTTGCTCTGGCCAGATAGCTTGGGTGGTTGGAGTATTGTCCAGAAGCACAGAGGTGGCCGGTTCAAGCCCCGGTCGGGATGCATTCAGGAACAGCTCCACGTTCCTGTCTCTCTCTTTCTCTCTCTCTCTCTCTCTCTCTCTCTGTCTCTCTCTCCCTCCTCTTTTCTCCCTTCCTGAAATCAATCAATATTTCTTTAAAAAGGGACACCCCAGGCCTCTCTGTGGCCCTTCTAATGGTCACTTCTCCACTCACGTCTCATCTGACCCAGCACCGTCTTGTCTCCTGTCCTCAGTGGTCTTGCCATCAAATCACGTGGTTTCCGGGATAGCCAGTTTCCCCGGTTACGCCCCGAGGTCTCCTTCTGGATGAATCCCTGGCATTTCAACAAAAAACACAACTCCACTAAAACGGGGTTTCCCCACAAACAGACTACATTTTTCTCAATTTCTTCCCTATGTAGTGAGTGTTTCATTCATCTTGTGCGCACACAGGGAAAAGAAAGGAAGGAAGGAAGGAAGGAAGGAAGGGAAGGAGGGAGGGAGGGAGGGAGGGAAGAAAGAAGGAAAGAAAGAAAGAAAGAAAGAAAGAAAGAAAGAAAGAAAGAAAGAAAGAAAGAAAGAAGGGAGGGAGGGAGGGAGGGAAGAAAGAAGGAAGGAAGGAAGGAAGGAAGGAAGGAAGGAAGGAAGGAAGGAAGGAAGGAAAGAAAGAAAGAAAGGAAGAAAGGAAGGAAGGAAGGAAGGAGGGAAGAAAGAAGGAAAGAAAGAAAGAAAGGAGGGAGGGAGGGAAGAAAGAAGGAAGGAAAGAAAGAAAGAAAGAAAGGAGGGAGGGAAGAAAGAAGGAAGGAAAGAAAGAAAGGAGGGAGGGAGGGAAGAAAGAAGGAAGGAAAGAAAGAAAGAAAGAAAGAAAGAAAGAAAGGAGGGAGGGAGGGAAGAAAGAAGGAAGGAAAGAAAGAAAGAAAGAAAGAAAGAAAGAAAGAAAGAAAGGAGGGAGGGAAGAAAGAAGGAAAGAAAGAAAGAAAGAAAGAAAGGAGGGAGGGAGGGAAGAAAGAAGGAAGGAAGGAAGGAAGGAAAGAAAGAAAGAAAGAAAGAAAGAAAGAAAGAAAGAAAGAAGGGAGGGAGGGAGGGAAGGAACAAAGAAGGAAAGAAAGAAAGAAAGAAAGAAAGAAAGAAAGAAAGAAAGAAAGAAAGAAAGAAAGAAGGGAGGGAGGGAAGAAAGAAGGAAGGAAGGAAGGAAAGAAAGAAAGAAAGAAAGAAAGAAAGAAAGAAAGAAAGAAAGAAAGAAGGAAAGAAAGAAAAGAAAGGAAGGAAGGAAGGAAGGAAGGAAGGAAGGAAGGGAGGAGAGAAAGAAAGAAAGAGAAAGAAAGAAAGAAAGAAAGAAAGAAAGAAAGAAAGAAAGAAAGAAAGAAAGAAAGAAAGAAAATACATCACCCATCGTATCAGCATTAATTTCAAAACCCACTCATGCCCAAATGTGAGCGTTTTCCTCCGAGTGGCCACGGTTCCAAGCGGGTCCTGGGCGCTGGGGGCAGAAGGCTTTTCCGGGAGCGGCGGGGTTGGTCAGCAGAACACGGTGGTTAATGTTCTCCTTGGTGGGTTATTTTGTAGCGAACCGAAGAGAACGCAGGCTCTGAGCTGGTGTCGGGGAGGACAGCGGGACCCGTCCCCTTCCTGACTTTCTCGTTACCTCGTACAACATCTCCCCTGTTCACTGTGAAGCAGTAACACCCAGCCCCTGCTCTCTCCCCTGAGACAAGAGAGCTCCCGCCCCCCGCCCGGCGCCTGCCTGCTGCCTGTCCACAGGCAGAGGGACCTCACGGGTCCCGGAGTCCTCCGTCGTCATCATTCCCGCCCGGCACTCGGTGTCGGGGACAACCTCCAACCAGCTCCTGGTCTCCGTGAACTGCCACGCCCACCCGGTCTTCCTTCACCCAGTTCTATGTTCTTTCGACACAAGTCGGCGTGTCTACAAGGACCTTGTTTGTGGATTCGTCTGCTCCTCTGTTGCGAGGAGGTACCGCCTGCCCCCGGTGCACACGCAGACACACACACACACACACACACACGGATGCAGGACCCGTGGACACAGAGATCCCACCGGTCTGGTCATCACTGTGTCCTACCGTGGCCGGGAACACGGGAGGGGCGGACCGACGTGAGTCACATAGACCCCGTCTCCTGCACAAGGTTCCCGCGCAGACGCCTCCGTGAACACGCGGCACAAGGTGACAGGACCGATCAGGCCATCGGGCGCTTTACTGAGCTGGGACGGAGCCATCAGGGACACAGGCCCCCAATGCCGCTGGACGCCCGCTCCGTGCTGCTGTCCCACGGGGGAGGCTCGTCCCCCGAAGCACGCCTGTGTTGTGGGACCTACGTCCCACCGGAGCGGCCATTATCCATCAGTGATTTCACCCCCTGTTGGCACGAGTGTCCCCCGAGTGACAAGGCATTTCAGGACTGGGAATGGGGCGTGGCGCTCTAGGAAGGGGGAACTTCTCAGCGAGGGGGCGTGCTGGGGACCGGTGACATGGACGTCGATCCTGGATGGCTCTGTGACACAGGGATCCCTGTGTCCACAGGGCAAGACTGGTAGCGACCTTGCGTGCTGGATACAGAGCTGTGGGGGTCACGAACTTCCTGGGGTGGAAAGTCACTGACTGGTTCTTTTTTTTTTTTTTTTTTTTTTTTGTATTTTTCTGAAGCTGGAAACGGGGAGAGACAGTCAGACAGACTCCCGCATGCGCCCGACCAGGATCCACCCGGCACGCCCACCAGGGGCGACGCTCTGCCCACCAGGGGGCGACGCTCTGCCCCTCCGGGGTGTCGCTCTGTTGTGACCAGAGCCACTCTAGCGCCTGGGGCAGAGGCCAAGGAGCCATCCCCAGCGCCCGGGCCATCTTTTTGCTCCAATGGAGCCTTGGCTGTGGGAGGGGAAGAGAGAGACAGAGAGGAAGGAGAGGTGAAGGGGTGGAGAAGCAGATGGGTGCTTCTCCTGTGTGCCCTGGCCGGGAATCGAACCCGGGACTTCTGCACGCCAGGCCGACGCTCTACCACTGAGCCAACCGGCCAGGGCCTGACTGGCTCTTTTATAAGACGAAACGAACATTTGGCCACCACGGCTCCTGGTTCTCCGTGCGGGAGCACCTCTCTCCCGGGGTGGGGGTGGGGGGTTGGGCGTCACACGTTCCCGCGCGATGCCCTGATTGATGCAGAGCGCAGGGCTGCCAGGCCCCCGGGCCTTGTAACGCCCCAAAGGGCCCTCAGCCTGGAGCCGGTTCAATAACTAATTTAACCTCGAATCTAATTCTGTTAATGATGTATCAATCACGGCCCCTTAAGATGCCCGTGTCAAATGAAAATGGACGACCCGGGGCCGGCACCGCATCCATCGACACCGCAGTGCTTTTACCTTAATGAGCACCGGCGTGGGCGCACGGAATACTTATGACTCCCTGCGTGGCGCGGGGCCCCCCCGTGTCCTCTACCCGGGAGAAACGGATGCCGTGTGCCGAAGAGAGAAGCCATCTGTCCGCCCGTTCGGCAAGGGGCTCACCTGTCCTCGGCAGGGAACGGGGGTGCTGAAGAAAGGATCGTAAGGGGGAAAGGAAAAAAAGAGTGAGGAATATATATATTCCTCATATATATATATGTCTCACAGCTCCTAGGAACCTATGTGCCTGCTCAGATAGAGAAAGTGATGTCCACACAGAGAGGCTTGGGGTGGAGTCAATTCCCTCTCGTCTCCGGGGTCGCACCGGGCCAGTCTGCAGGGCCGGGCAGCGTGAGGCGTCCAGGGGACATCTGAACCCCAAAGCGTGGGCGGATGGACAGAAGCTAGGTCCTGGCCAACTCAGTCCTTCTGGGCAAGCCTCTATCTAACCCATGTGTGCCCAGACTTTTGCTCTTATTTTGTTACATTTTTTTTTTTTTTTTTACAGGAATGGTTTGAGAGGGCTTCAGATTGAGTTCCCACGAACCAGATGGCCTGTGAAGCTGCTCGTTGCTGATTTTTTCTGGGATCCAGGCCATCGTCCTCTGCATGCAGGGAAGGCGGCAAGATGTCCTGCTTGGCTTTTACCAGATAAAGACGGATATTGTCAAAGGGACGGTGTGGACCCCCTCCCCGGGGGGGGGGGGGGGGGATGTACAACGGTCCGGAGACATGACGCTATAGAGCGGAAGCTCGGGGGAGAGGGGGTTTAAAAACCGACGTCCGTGTCTTGGAGGACCATAGGGTGGGTACGTGTGGCGGAGGAGCCAGGGGCTGTGTAGAGAACACTTTGTCCGTGGTGTTTAATTCATGTCCGTGTGTTGCTATTATTTTAAGATGAAGAAAGAGGGACAAAGTAAAGACTTCAGTGTCAGGTCCTGGATTGAATATAGGATTTTATGGTCCCTGGTTGTGGAAAACGGGAAGGGAAAAGGAACTCTCTTTCACTCAAAGTGAATTTATTACTTGGGGCTTCACCAGTGCATTTTGTGTGTGTGTGTGTGTGTGGTGTGTGTGTGTGTGTGTGTTTTAATAGTCAAAATATTTTCGTTAAAAAGTAAACTCAAATCCGACATAGTAATACAAAGGAGATCCCGGAAAGTCATCCCAAATAAGGATCGTCAACAGGGGGTCCGTACCATCCTGGCCCTCTGTCCACGTGAACCCAAGCAAACGTGGACAATTAGACACGACACACAGGGTTCGTTTTCTCAACGAGGTTAGGTCACAGAGGCTTAAACATCAAAGATAAGGTGATTTACTCGGACAGGAGGCAATGCCAGTGGAGTTGGGTTGCCACGAGCACTGGAACTCAGGAAAGATGTCTTCCTCCGAGTCCCCTCATGAAAACGGAAGTCTTCAAAGGAAGGTCAGAGATGGGATGCTTTTGTTCATGGAATGTCTTCCGTGTTATGGGCATTGACTGAGATTCTGTGACGAGGGGGGGAGGAATTTCTAGAAATACCTTCCGGGCACCTTCTCTCCGCTCGACGGGCCGATCTGGTGAGTGATGGTGGCGTTTTGAAAAGGGTGAGTTCTAATACCTCAGTTCTGTCCATTTCTGAAATTCTCTCCATCACTTCTTTCATCTTACGGGCCTAGGATGAAAGATTTCAGGTTGCGCCGGCAATGGCTTCCGATCCAGTCTTCTTGACTTCAGAAATGTCTACTTTCCCTCCCTTTGCTCAAATGGTTTCCTCCTTAAGTAGCCTTTTTTTAAAATTTATTTATTCTTTTTTTTTATTTATTCATTTTTTAGAGAGGACAGAGAGAGGGAGAGAGAGAGACAGAGAGGGAGAGAGAGGAGAGAGAGACAGAGAGAGAGAAGGGGGGAGGAGCTGGAAGCATCAACTCCCATATGTGCCTTGACCAGGCAAGCCCAGGGTTTCGAACCGGCGACCTCAGCATTTCCAGGTTGACGCTTTATCCACTGCACCACCACAGGTCAGGCTTAAGTAGCCTTTTTTTTTTTTTTTTGTATTTTTGTATTTTTCTGAAGCTGGAAACGGGGAGAGACAGTCAGACAGACTCCCGCATGCGCCCGACCGGGATCCACCCAGCACGTCCATCAGGGGTGACGCTCTGCCCCTCCGGGGCATCACTCTGCCGCAACCAGAGCCACTCTAGCGCCTGGGGCAGAGGCCAAGGAGCCATCCCCAGCGCCCGGGCCATCTTTGCTCCAATGGAGCCTTGGCTGCGGGAGGGGAAGAGAAAGACAGAGAGAAAGGAGGTGGGGGGGTGGAGAAGCAAATGGGTGCTTCTCCTATGTGCCCCGGCCGGGAATCGAACCTGGGTCCCCCGCACGCCAGGCCAATGCTCCACCGGTTGGCCAGGGCCTTAAGTAACCTTTTGATGAGAGGTATTTATGTAGGTCGGATGCATTCATAGCCAAGAAAAGTTTCGAAGGTTACATTCTTTCAAAGTATAACCGTTGAGTCATTTTCGAAGGATACATTCTTTCAAAGGTTGGGTCATTACGTTCTGACACCCGGCAGGTCTGTGAAGGTGCCAGAGGCCAGTGTGTTTTTTTTCTCCATGTGATACTGGACTTGCTTTTTCTCTCTGACCGTCTCTATGACTCTCTATTTTTCACATTTGGCAACATCATGAGGCTAGAGTTTTGTGTGGTTGTTTTTTTTTTAATTGAATTTATTGGGGTGACATTGGTTAATCGAATATACAGGCTTCAGGTGCACAATTCGATAATCCATCATCCGTATAGTGGATAGTGTGTTCACCACCCCACTCACCATTTATTCGCTGTTTTTCTGCCTTTTCCCCACCCTCTTTTCTCTCTGGAAATCACCCTACCATTGTCTCGAAGAGTTTTTTGTTTCAACCTTCCATGTTTTTCACCCAATTCTCTCAACAGTCCTCGCCTCACACCGCTGCCAGTATATGTACAACAGCCCAGATTTGGAAGCAGCCCAACTGCCCATCAGTAGATGAGTGGATAAAACAGCTCACGTACACAATGGAATACTACGCAGCCACGAAGAAGCACAAATACCATCTGCTTTCACTTCCGCGTGGAATCTAATCAACAAAAGGAGCTAATGGACAAAATGGAAACAGACTCATTGAGAGGCTAGGGTTTTTTTTTTATTAGTTTTTTTTAATTTATTTATTCACTTTTAGAGAGGACAGAGAGAGGGAGAGAGAGAGACAGAGAGGTAGAGAGAGGAGAGAGAGACAGAGAGAGAGAGAGAAGGAGGGAGGAGCTGGAAGCATCAACTCCCATATGTGCCTTGACCAGGCAAGCCCAGGGTTTCGAACTGGCAACCTCAGCATTTCCAGGTCGACGCTTTATCCACTGCGCCACCACAGGTCAGGCGAGAGGCTAGGTTTTGATGAGACATGCGTTGACCAGAGTCAATGTTTTTTTTTTTTTATTAATTTTAATGGGGTGACATTGATCAATCAGGGTACATAGGTTTAGAGCAGGGGTCGGGAACCTATGGCTCGCGAGCCAGATGTGGCTCTTTGGATGGCTGCCTCTGGCTCGCAGACAAATCTTTAATAAAAATAACGTTAAAAATAGAGAACGTTCTCATGGATTACAATCCATTCATTTCCTGCCGCTCATGTTCATGGTTGCGGGTGGCTGGAGCCAATCACAGCTGTCCTCCGGGACAACACCAGATTTTTATTGGATAATGCATAATGTACACGGGTCGTCGTATGGCTCTCACGGAATGACATTTTAAAATATGTGGCGTTCATGGCTCTCTCAGCCACAAAGGTTCCCGACCCCTGGTTTAGAGAAAACATCTCCAGGTTATTCTGACATTTGATTATGTTGCACACTCATCACCCAAAGTCAGATTGTCTTCCGTCCATGTTTCCATCCTATCTTTGAGTTGCATTTCTGTTGGCTTTCTCCTCTCCAGGAACTGTGATTATGTGAACATTTTATCCTCTGTGCTTTTTATTGCTGCTGTCTTCCTGGCTGTAAACACCTTTCTCCTTTTTTCATTCCATTTTCAGCAATTCTCCCCAATCTGTCCTGTGTGTGTTTCCGGTAACTTCTTAGTCATTCTAAGTCTACCTTATGGGGACTCCATATGGTATTTTCAACCCGATATTTTCCCTTTCATTTCTTTCAGTAGCTGGTCCAACTTGCTGTACAAATCCGGCTGTGGTTGTATAATCTCTTTTTTTGGGGGGGGGAGTCATTTTATTTTTTCCACTCATTATGAAAGAGAAATTGTGTTGGACAGATTTGTTGCAGGCTAGGAAGAATGATCTGAAACTGTGACTTCCTCCTGTGGTTTTATCTTTCTTTTTATTTATTTATTTATTTTCTTTCTTTTTCATCTTCTGAAGCTGGAAACGGGGAGAGACAGTCAGACAGACTCCTGCATGCGTCCGACCGGGATCCACCCGGCACGCCCACCAGGGGCGATGCCCTACCCACCAGGGGGCGATGCTCTGCCCCTCTGGGGCGACGCTCTGTTGCGACCAGAGCCACTCTAGCGCCTGGGGCAGAGGCCAAGGAGCCATCCCCAGCACCCGGGCCATCTTTGCTCCAATGGAGCCTTGGCTGCGGGAGGGGCGGGGTGGAGAAGCAAATGGGCGCTTCTCCTATGTGCCCTGGCCGGGATTCGAACCCGGGTCCCCCCGCACACCAGGCTGACGCTCTACTGCTGAGCCAACTGGGCAGGGCTTTTTCCACTCATTTTGAAAGAGAAATTGTGTTGGACAGATTTGTTGCAGGCGAAGAGGAATGATCTGAAACTGTGACTTCCTTTTGTGGTTTATCTTTCATTTTTTAAAACCATGTCCCTTGTCCCACCGCACCGCTACAGGTTAGAAGACAGTTTTTCATTGTGTCCTTCTCCACGTGAGCGCATTCCCAGAGCAGACCACCGGCGGTGGCCACAGCCCAGTGAGGACTAGATCTGCCACGTGTCTTTGATTCACTTTGTTATTTTAGGGCTCCCCCTTGTCGGAATCAGTCATCTTCTGCCTGGAGAGATCACGTCTCTTCCCGGATACAACAGCACTCCGGGGGTCGGTGCAGATTAGGGGAAGCGTCTTGGCCCACAGTTCCTCTGTGGCTGTGATCTCGATGTGGCCGCACCCTGACCACCCACCCGCTGCACCTTGGGTGGCTTCACACACTCAGAAACCCAGGTTCTAGGACAGCCACGGCGGCCGCTTTGGAGAAAGTCGAATGCCTTGTCCGTTTACGTTCTCTGCAACGTGGTGGCCGCTGGCCCACCAGCCCTGCGCCCCCCTGTCTCTGCCGGGACGAGGTCGACGGACAGACGGACGGAGGCTGACGGTCAGATGTCAACGCTGACCGTGGGATTTCGCAGCACGCCGCAGTCTTGACAGACAGGCTCTGTCCAAAGGAAGGATTTGCCTGCATCCGTATACATTTCCTCCTAATTAGCGGGGATGCCTTTCAGATCCCCGGCACGTCGTCCTGGGAGCTATTTATTCTGACGGGGGACAGACAGGCTGTCGGTGGCTCCCTGCACTCTGCGGGGCAGATGGTGCACTAGCCGGGGGGGGGGGGGGGCTCTGTGCCCCGAAAATGCCGCCTCATTTGTTACCTTCCTAGCAGATGAAGTTTTTCTCCAGTTAGTTATTGAGAAAGGGATTAAAATTAAAAAATAATAATAATAATGCCTTTAGCATACCTCACGGGAATGCCGGATATTTTAAATTTTAATTATTCATCTGAGAAGATGTTCTGAAAAAGCTAGTGTTGTTTTGTTTTTTGTGGGCTTTTTTTTCCACCCTGAGGGATCTTTTTAAAGCACTTGGAAGTTTTTGGGGCTAGAAATATTTATGAGCGCCAATTACGGGGCCGGGATTGTCCCCCTGAATACACGCCGACCAATCAAAGAGCATCACCATTACCTGCGGAGAGCTTAGGACCTTAATTCAAACGGCATCTCTTCCCACGGACTCCGATTCCTCTATTTCAGAGAGAATTAGCTTTGTAAGCCAATTTGCCATTCTGGGCACAAAAGACCCTCATTTGTTTAAAAAGAGAATGGATTCCTCCTTGAAGTTAAATAAGTAAATCTATATTTGAGGCACGCCTCCTCTTCCCCACACACACACCTTTCTCTCTCCCCGTGGGCCATTTTGGGTTCATTTTCAAGCTGCTGGCCTTCCTTCCTCATTAAGGTCTGAGAGGTCCCATTTTGAAATCACTTCCTACAGAGTTGATGCTCTGAGGCAGAGCTCTTTATTCATATCTGACACAGTGTCTTTCCTGGATACTGAGAGTATACATTAGCATTAAGCCTGGGTGGCATTTAAGCACTGAGCTCAACGCACTGGTGGGGTTCAGCCGGCTCGCACCCGGTTTGGCAGAAGCGATATCTAACTTTCTGTTGAGTTTGACGAAACGGTTGTGCAAACGGCCCTTGTCATCGGGGTTCTTTCTGAGGAGGGCGCCTGGGCAGCCAACCCGTGTGGAAATCACACGTTCACCTTCCTGACTCTTTTCTTTAATGTTCATCTGCACAACAGCATCTTCCAAACACCCAAAGTGATGTTCATTCAGTTCGTAGGTAAAAAAAATTGCAAGTGAGGACACCAATCAAGAAGCAATATGGAAATAAATCTCTTAAATAACAGTTTTATTGGGGTTTTTGTCAGTATTATTTAATATTTCTGCACTAAAATTTTTTTAAAACTTTTTTCTTAGATTATTTATTTATTTATTTATTTATTTTTTATTATTATTATTTTTTCATTTTTCCGAAGCTAGAAACAGGGAGGCAGTCAGACAGACTCCAGCATGCGCCTGACCAGGATCCACCCGGCATTCCCACCAGGGGGCGATGCTTTGCCCCTCTGGGGCGTCACTCTGTTGAGTCCAGAGCCATTCTAGCGCCTGAGGCAGAGGCCACAGAGCCGTCCCCAGCGCCCGGGCCATCTTTGTTCCAATGGAGCCTCGGCTGCAGGAGGGGAAGAGAGAGACAGAGAGGAAGGAGAGGGGGAGGGGTGGAGAAGCAAATGGGCGCCTCTCCTGTGTGCTCCGGCCGGGAATCGAACCCGAGACTCCTGCACACCAGGCCGACGCTCTACCGCTGAGCCAACCGGCCAGGGCCTTTATTCATTTCTTTTTTAGAGAGAAAGAGAAGAGGGGAGGAGCAGAAAGCATCAACTCCCATATGTGCCTTGACCGGGCAAGCCTGGGGTTTTGAACTAGCGACCTCAGCGTTCCAGGTCAACGCTTTTATCCACTGCACCACCACAGGTCAGGCTCTGCATTAAAAATTTAAAATTCCTGGCCTGACCTGCGGTAGCGCAGTGGGTAAAGTGTCAACCTGGAACACTGTGGTCGCCGGTTCAAAACCCCGGGCTTGCCTGGTCAAGGCACATACGGGAGTTGATGCTTCCAGCTCCTCCCCCTGTTCTCTCTATCTCTTTCCTCTCTCTCTCACTCTCTCTCTCTCTCTCTCCAATAAAAATGGATAAATAAAATCTAAAAAAATTTTTTTTTAATTCTTTCTTATAATACAATCTAGTTTGGTGTATCCCTTTTATTGTTCTCATTTAAGTATTAAATACATGAAATCATAAACTACCTTTCGGTCTTTCATTTGTTTATGCTTAAAACAGCCAGTAGGGCAGACAAGTGGCTGCTGAGTTATTTGAATCCCACCCCGGTCTCAGCACGCATCAGACATTCAATATATGCTGATGGACATGATATAATTTTGGTGACGTCTCTCAAAATGCAACCCAGGACAAGGAAGAGAGTCAGCTTCTAGGCGCACTTTACCCCAACTTCAGATCTTTAACAACTGACATGATTTGTGTCGAATAAAGGAGCCAGATTGATTTGAGTTACTTAGTAGTCACCTCAGCAGCGTTATTTTCTGTTAGAAAATTAAGCAATTAAGATGGTTATCGATCACTGTGTATGACAACACAAATGCATATTTCCAAGGGCGAGAATTTGAAATATTTCCTCAGTGCGCCTAATCCTTCAAACTGGAACCCTCTCTACGGAGAAACGGTGCTTAAATAAATGCGGATTTAAACACACTGTACTGTCTGGAAAATTGAGCAAATGTTGAGATTTCTTTTCTTTTTCTTTTTTTTTTTTTAATGGAAAGAAAACAGTCTCACTAAAGAAAATGACTAGTTACGCTCTGAGCTCCCCAGGCGTGTCTAAAAATACCGAGAGAAAATGGAATGGCGTGTTGTTATTAGAGGCGTGTTAAGTGCAATCTGGCTGAGTCTCAGGAAGGGAGGACTGTGTGCTCTTTAAAAAAAACTCACAACACTCCATCATTTGGAATTTATTCTGAAGACATCGTCGGATTTACAGAAAGACTTTTATGTGTGAGGACGTTGATAATTTTGCGCGCTGACGTGAGAAGCCAAAATGAGAAGGGTTATAAATACTCCACAAAATGAGGTCAGGGGTGTTGCATTCTCGGGGGAGGGCGGCATTGAGCCACTAACATTCACAGGAACTGATCGGTCACGTTGGAAAACTGTGAACACGTAGGGTTGCGTTTGGAAAGCAGGAAGCCAGGTCAGAGACATGGGATGATCCCAAGGACGTAAATATTTCGTGAAATGTCTCCATCACGTCGCTGAGACGGAAACTGCATCGAAAACGTCCGTTCAACGCTGGCCAAAACACGGACAGTGGTCATCTTTGGGGAGTAGACATTTCAAAGGTACTACATTTTATTTCTTAAGAAAAAGAGAGAGAGAGAGAGAGAGACAGGAAGGGAGAGAGATGAGAAGCATCAACTCTTCGTTAACGACACCTTAGTTGTTCATTGAGTGCTTTCTCATATGTGCCTTGACCTGGGGGGCTACAGAAGACCAAGTGACCCCTTGCTCAACTCAGCCACCTGGGGTTCAAGCCAGTGACCTTTGAACTCAAGCCAGCAACCATGGGGTCCTGTCTATGATCCTGCACTCATGCCAGCGACCCCGTGCTCAAGACGGTCACCTTGGGGTTTTGAACCTGTGTCCTCACCGTCCCAGGCCGATGCTCTGTCCACTGCGCCACCGCCTGGCCAGGCCACATGACGTGTGTTTTACATTTTCCAAAAACGTTTTGCGGTAGAACCTTTGATTGGTCAATATGTATTTGGGGGACAAACCCAGCCCCATAATTGGAGCTCATAAGTATTTCTAGTACAAAAAACTTCGAAATGCTTTAAAAAAGATCCCTCAGGGTGGAAAAAAACAAACAAAAAAACATACAAAACACCACAAGCTTTTCCAGAACGCCTTCTCAGATGAATAGAACCGTGTTCAGATGGAAGACGAAACCAGTGCCTGTTAGCAGAACACACACAGCGCGCTGCACACGCCCATGTTCTATCAACGCTGGCGGACCAGGTCCCATTTCAGCTTGTGCCCCTGGCTGAGGGCGACCAATGGGAAAGACAGAGAGAGAAGCCACGGGCAATGCAGAGCGTTTCAGCGAATGCGGGATGGAGAAGACCAAGAGTTTCCGAATGTGGAAGCGCCCCTAGTGTCCGAGGAAGGAATGGCGGGGGCGCAGGGAGGGGGGATGGGGACAGGAAGCCCCCACCACTTGGCACCGATGAGCACAACACTCTGCCAGATTTCTCCCCCGGGGAGACATCTCTCTCCTGATGTCTTCCCACCGGTGCCTCTGCTGAGCCTCCAGGGTCCAGGTCACACTTCTTTTTTTTTTCTTTTTCTTTTTTTTTTTTTTTTAATTTTTCTAAAGTTGGAAACGGGAAGGCAGTCAGACAGACTCCCGTATGCGCCCGACCGGGATCCACCCGGCACGCCCACCAGGGGGCGACGCTCTGCCCACCAGGGGGCGACGCTCTGCCCCTCCGGGGCGTCGCTCTGTCGCGACCAGAGCCACTCTAGCGCCTGGGGCAGAGGCCAAGGAGCCATCCCCAGCGCCCGGGCCATCTTTGCTCCAATGGAGCCTCGGCTGCCGGAGGGGAAGAGAGAGACAGAGAGGAAGGAGAGGGGGAGGGGTGGAGAAGCAAATGGGCGCTTCTCCTGTGTGCCCTGGCCGGGAATCAAACCCGGGTCCCCCGCACGCCAGGTCGACGCTGTACCGCTGAGCCAAGCGGCCAGGGCCCAGGTCACAGTTCTTAACGAGCCTAGGTACCCCCTTCACCTACACCACCATCCATTAGGCAGTACAGCGCCCCCCCCCGTTCTCCCCTGACTGCTCCCCCATAAACCCGCCGAGCCACGCTCTGGTGAGCCGGCTCTGACTTGGGCCGGGGCACCCGCAGGTCCGCATTGCCCGCCTGGCTGCGACAACAACACTGATTTAACAGGATTTTCTTGAGCGTATTTTTGCCGCGTGTCTGCCTCTCGCCCTCGGTGGACGGCGCCCTCTCTCTTCTCACAAATGCTCATGGTCGTCGGCGAGTTCACAGGAAGGGGATTTGGAGAAGAAAGCTGACATGTCCCCCCCAACCCACTTGGAAAACGGCAGGCAGAGTGCCCAACGGCATAGGGGTGGGTGGGGAGGAAGTAAAATCATCAGGAAGTGGACGTGATGGAGTGAAGCCCTTTCTCAGTGTGGCAAACAGAAGGGGCACTTCGCTTTCCCCACGGTGTTCTGAGCTCACCGGAACCCACACCTCTCTGGTCCAAACTGCAGACGGCATTCGACTCAGGGCTGGGACATTTGATAGGAGAGAGGGTTGTGCAAAAAAACCTGTAGTTGCTGCATTTCCCAGAGAGGCATCCCCCGGATGAATTTTGGAAGGCTTTGAGGGACTTCTGCTTCTGTTTTTGTGTTCTATTCCAGAAGCCCTCTCCGACTGGAATGGGGTTATTCTCATGTCTCCTTGGGCGGCTTCACGCCCGCGCCTTAGGAAGCACTCTTGGCTTCGCGGGAGCCCGAGAGCTAATCCAGGGGACGCACGAAGGAGAGGGGTGAGGTCCCATTTCCTTGCGCAAGGCTGAGCTCCAAAATAGGACGTGGTCTTTCCTGCATTTCTGTCCACTTTAGCAGGAATGGAGACACTAATTACGGCACATGGGATGACAAAGAACAATGGATTACGCCGGGACTTCACTTAGGGCTGCCATTTAAAAAAAAATTTTATTGATTTAAGAGAGAGAGAGAGATAGTGAGAGAGAGAGGGAGGAACATTGATTTGTTGTGCCACCCATTTATGCATTCATTGGTTGATTCTTTTTTTTTTTTTTTTTTTTTGTATTTTTCTGAAGCTGGCAATGGGGAGAGACAGTCAGACAGACTCCCGCATGCGCCCGACCGGGATCCACCTGGCTCGCCCACCAGGGGGCGATGCTCTGCCCCTCCGGGGCATCGCTCTGCCATGACCAGAGCCACTCTAGCGCCTGGGGTAGAGGCCAAGGAGCCATCCCCAGCGCCCAGGGCCATCTTTGCTCCAATGGAGCCTTGGCTGCGGGAGCGGAAGAGAGAGACAGAGAGGAAGGAGGGGTGGGGGGTGGAGAAGCAGATGGGCATTTCTCCTCTGTGCCCTGGCCGGGAATCGAACCCGGATCCCCTGCACGCCAGGCCGACGCTCTACCGCTGAGCCAACCGGCCAGGGCTCATTGGTTGATTCTTGCACATGCCGTGACCGGGGATCAAACCCACAACCTTAGGGGAATGACGCTGTAACCAACTGAGCCACCCGGCCAGGAAGGGTGCACCATTTCTAAGAGGACATGGCAGAGAGTTGAGGATATTGAGAAGTCACAAAGCATAACGTAAAGGCATGCTGAACGTGCTTAGCATGCGATTCCTAGAGAGAGAATTTCATGTCCGGGTTATGGAGCCAGCTAACCCCTCCATCAAGGGGTGACCCCAACAAGATGATGGAATATTCTGGAAGGAACTCAGGGGACACACAGCGATCTCCTGCTATTAAGAAGACAGACACAACGTAGCGGAATTCAATGTGGTACATTGTTTCTTCAAGATGTTCATTAGGAATCCCAATCATTTTTTTTTAATTGAATTTATCGGTTTGCCATTGATTACTAAAATTGCACAGGTCTCAGGGGCAGAATTCTACAGTACGTCACCCGTTATGTCGCACTGCATCAAGTCAAGGTGCCAGCTGCTCCAAGCCAAGTCTCCCCCCATCACCCTCTCTCCCCCACCTTTTTCTGTCCTGGACGTTAATTTACGGGGAACGGAGGGCAGTTTACGTTACGTATCATCTCCACATCTGTACGTTCTTGTGAACTGAATTGTGACTAGACTCCACAGCTGTTTGAGATGTTGAGATGAATGTTGAGAGCAGAGGCATGTATCCTAGGAAACACAGCTGATCCACGTGCCCTTAAACACACCCACGTGGTAACTCGGAGCGCTTTCAAAGGTTCCAGTTCCCCAACAACTGGGTTTGGATTTAAAAAACAATAACAACAACAGCGACACTCAGTTCCGCATTTCCGTGAAGTCGCTCTGTGAGTTCACACTGCAGGGTGAGCGTGAGAGTCCCTGGCCACGCGTGATGAATAATCAATCGTACACACGAGAACGCGTGAGAGAAACCGGAGACGGAGAACGGACAGGAAGCTATGGCTCGCTCAGTTGGTCGCAAGGCGGCTCACGACATCGAATGTTGACAATCGATCGACACTCTCAGCCCCCCCAGACAACTTCACCACTTGTTTTGCTGGTGATGGTTTTAACCAGGGGTCCCCAAACTACGGCCCGCGGGCCGCATGCGGCCCCCTGAGGCCATTTATCCGGCCCCCGCTGCACTTCCGGAAGGGGCACCTCTTTCATTGGTGGTCAGCGAGAGGAGCATAGTTCCCATTGAAATACTGGTCAGTTTGTTGATTTAAATTGACTTGTTCTTTATTTTAAATATTGTATTTGTTCCCATTTTGTTTTTTTACTTTAAAATAAGATATGTGCAGTGTGCACAGGGATTTGTTCATAGTTTTTTTTTATAGTCTGGCCCTCCAACGGTCTGAGGGACAGTGAACTGGCCCCCTGTGAAAAAAGTTTGGGGACCCCAGGTTTTAACCGTGGGCGGCCAGATCGTTCTAAATAAAGATTCACCCCCCCCGTGGTTTTAGGTTTCTCAAGACCACCTCATGACGCCACTCAGCTCCCTGAGAAGTTAACTGGAAATACAGTGGTTTCCAAGAATGCAACAACTCCGCTGTTCCCGTTCACTCCGCTCCCAGGAAGGGACGGGAAAGAGGCGGGTACGAGTCAACAGTGGACAAATCTGTTCAAACGCCTGACACTTACCCCGCACCCTGAAATTAAGACTACTTTGCCATCACCCTAGATTCCAAAACAGGATTCTATTTTATTTTTGCCTTCAAGATACATGTAGCTATCTATCATATCTAAGATTATAATATATAACAGGGGTCAGGAAACTTTTTGGCTGAGAGAGCCACGAATGCCACATATTTTAAAATGGAATTCCGTGAGAGCCATACAACAAGCCATGTACGTGACGCATTATCCAATAAAAATGTGGTGTTGTCCCGGAGGACAGCTGTGATTGGCTCCAGCCACCCGCAACCATGAACATGAGCGATAGGAAATGAATGGATTGTAATACAGGAGAATGTTTTATATTTTTAACATTATTGTTTTTTTATTAAAGATTTGTCTGCGAGCCAGATGCAGCCATCAAAAGAGCCACACCTGGCTTGCGAGCCATAGGTTCCCGACCTCTGATATATAATATTGCTTTATAGTATAAATATAGAGATCTAGAGGCCATATGTAATTATATACATGAATAAGAGAGAGATATGACATATACACATATATTCTAATGTCATTAAAATAATGCGTAAACTATTTGAAACAAATATGAGGGGAATTAGAAACAGAAATCTGTGACAGAAATATATATGTATAATATATATAATATAATATATATTACATATATAATATTTTATTGAGGAAATTTAGAAAAATTTGAATTAACCAATGGTCAAACAGATCCAGCCATTATTCTACAAGTGCGGAGATGAGAGCTGTCAAAGCTCTTTTAGCTTCTACTGTTTTCTGGTCACGACGGGTCATGTTTGATGGTCTCTGTGTTCATAATCAGAGTATTCTCGTAGATGAGTATGTCATCACTGACTCAGCAGTATCTATTACAGGGAAGCAAATTCATGCTGCTACCTGGGCATCATAAAACTTCCTAAGGGTGCTCTTGTCCCCCATGTCTGATATTTTTTCTGGGGGCTAGTTAAATTCCTGAAACGACGTTTATGAAACAAATGTAAGAGACAGCCTATCAGAAAGGTTATGTAAGTTTATTCAGGGTATTAGATGGCCACATAGGTTCTGCACATTTTCTATTATTCATTATTCATTTTTTTTAATCTTTTTTATTTTTTTATTTTTTATTTATTTATTCATTTTTTTTTATTCTTTATTTATTTATTCATTTTAGAGAGGAGAGAGAGAGAGAGACAGAGAGAGACAGAGAGGAGAGAGAGATAGGGGGGAGGAGCTGGAAGCATCAACTCCCATATGTGCCTTGACCAGGCAAGCCCAGGGTTTCGAACCGGCGACCTCAGCATTTCCAGGTCGACGCTTTATCCACTGCGCCACCACAGGTCAGGCCATTATTCATTTTTTTATTCATTCAATTTCTTATTATTAAGTCAGGCTCATGAAAAATAAAATGCACGCAGTGTTTAAATATAAGCATTTCTTGTTGTTGTTTATGAGTGAATTTAGACCTTTTTTTCACACGTGGATGGGCTCTATAAATGCTGTTGTAAACTGTTTTCTTCACCTTGGGAGAAAGCGCAGCCCCTTAAATGCTGGCCGTCCGTTTTAAGAGCTCTTTATAATTGATCTATAAATGTCTGACGATGAAGAAGCTATTATTCTCTGCGTCCGTGCCACGTACAGTTCTTTTCCGTCCTATGGAGGGTTTTCGTTCGTGCTGCGAAATCCGTGGGTTATTTGCACCTTTTTCATTGAAGAACGTTTGGAGCCTCGTTCGTGGGAGAGAGAGAAAGTGTCACGCTGGGGACCTCGTGGTGAGTAACACACCCCCTTGTCTTTCTCCGTCACATGTTGGGGACAGGCGTGAATGAAAAGAAGACAGGGATGGATAGAGAGTCATCGGTTTGGGGGAGTGTTGTGAGGAGCCGTCAGAGGCTGAGAGCTGGAGAGAGGGGCTGTACGAAGTGGGCACTAGGCGTATACAGTCAGGGGGACACAGGGGGCTGGAGTGAGGGAGAGCAGGTGGACGGCAGAGCTGAGGGGACCCAGGAAACAGCAAGAGGGGCTTTCCTTCTGAATTCCGTATTGACAGACAAACCAGAGAGTCTTTCTGCACGCCCCTCCCCCCCCAATAAAGGGCTCCCGGTATATGTGTTCATTTTCTTTCTCATCAAGTCAGAGATCTATCTGGCGTATTTGTGAGGTAGGCATGGAGTAATCTAGCGGCCGCCTGGGCTAATAATGTTGGTGATTTCCAATATAAGGGTAATGTGCCCTGTTGATATTAAAAAGACAGCATTATTGTCTATTTATCAATTTTTTTTTTTGCTCCATAATATGTACTCTTTTTCCCCCAAAAGTGGAGGGGGAAAAACCCAGGTGTCCTATGGAGTGAAAAATATGGTATTCTATTAAATATGTTAACACACCATTTGGTTCAGAATTTTTTTTTTTCTTATTTTCTTTCTTAAAACCTTAGGTATGTCTTATGGTCAAGTGCATCTTTATTTCTTTTTTTTTTCTTGTGGCAGAGACAGAGAGAGTCAGAGAGAGGGACAGACAGACAGAAAGGGAGGGAGATGAGAAACATGAATTCTATGCTGTGGTTTCTTAGTTGTTCATTGATTGCTTTCAAATATGTGCCTTGACTGGGGGGCTACAGCAGAGCCAGTGACCCCTTGCTGAAGCCAGCGACCTTGGGCTCAAGCTGATGAGCTTTGCTCAAACCAGATGAGCCCGCGCTCAAGCTGGCAACCTCGGGGTCTCAAACCTGGGTCCTCCGCGTCCCAGTCCAACACTCTATCCACTGCGCCTGGTCAGGCATCAAGTGCATCTTATGGAGCTAAAAATACAGGAGAAAATACAGCAGATTGTGACGCTTCTGAGCATGATTGTATATTTAAGGTGTACCAAAGTTGTTCTCAGCTGCCTAGAAAACGCTGTCAGAGGAAGTAGAATTGTCGTCTCTATAGAATCAAAGTCTGTCACTTGAATCCTAAGAACGCGGAGGTGTGTGTCCTAGAACGGCCACTGTCCTTCCACAGACCACACGGGCACTCCCATCGAGCAGAACAGCTGGATGGAAACGAACTATTGGAACTACTCTACTCTTTCATTTTCCTTTTATTTCTTTTTGTTCATCGATTCCGGAGAGACAGGAAGAGGGAGAGAGAGTCGCACAGGAACACTGAGGTGTTCCTCCATGTGCCCCGACCGGGGGATCAAACCCACAGCTTTGGGGGGTGATGCTCTAATCAGCCCGGCTACCCAGCCAGCGCTGAGACGCCCTCGTCTGAATCCATCGCACCGTGTTTTATTTACCCGCACATTCCAACACCAGGTCTGTAACCAGCCCTGCCTCCCGGCGGATTTGGCGTGAAGGACTTTTCGCACCGCCTTGGCGTCTCTTATGAGGTAATTACGGCGTCCGTCCGTCCGTCCATCAGGGGCCCGCTCAGGGCGAGAAGTCACTGGGTGCCTCTTTCCGCTTTGTTAATTCCATTCTTCCTCTGACAACTATGCCGTCTGAAAAGTACTTTTTCTTTCCAAAAAAAAAAAAAAAAAAAAAATCTGTCATCGTCAGCAATGGAGGTCAAATTCGACGCTTGCCTCCGGTGTAGCATGCTTTTTTTTTTTTTTCTCCCCTGACCTTTTCAAACTTTGACTCGATTTGATATAAACAGAGGCAGGCGGGAGTCGTCTCCTACCTGCAGAATTTGTATGCCATCAACCACAGCGGCGAAAGCAAATACCGCCTCCCAGACACGGGCGTGGGCACTGCAGTGGGGCCGTGCCAGGGTGAATTTCACCATGCTGCATCTGATCAGGCGTGGGACAGTGTCTGTGCCCCCCTGCTCCGCCCTGCGCAGACCACTGACCATGGGATAGCTGCTGTCATGGCCAGCTCCGTAGGGCACCGATGGAGCTGGAAATACCCCCCTGGTAAAGTGAGCTTGCTGGTGTTCGCCTCGACATGGGACAGGTCACCGGGGTTCTTGCAGGGAGGACAGGGAGCGGAGGCTTCCGCAATTCTGCCGGGAGGCCGGGCGAGTAGCCATTCCCAGGGAGAGACGGCCCGTCCACCTCCTCGTCACAGCTCCGTCCCCACGGGAAGCGCAGAGCCGCACGGAAGCGTGACCACCGAGCTGAGGAACAACGCGGCAGGTGGCAGGGCAACACCTGCATTGTCAACGAGCTCACAGGGGGACCGGGTGCTGCGTCCCACGTCTGGGCTTCCCGGCAGGGGACGTCTGGACCTCGTGGGGACCGGGTCAGAGGCTGAGCCTCAGGGGACCCGGACCGGCACGTGGTATTGGAGCGGACCGGGTACAGCACCTCCTCCTGGTTCACCTGCCACCGTGCAGAACTTGTCCGGGGTTGAGCCTTCCTCGCACGGTGACATTTGACCTAGTTATCTCTTTCTTTTTTTTTTTTTTTTTTGTATTTTTCTG
The DNA here is from genome assembly GCF_036850765.1 of Saccopteryx bilineata. Classification (NCBI taxonomy): domain Eukaryota; kingdom Metazoa; phylum Chordata; class Mammalia; order Chiroptera; family Emballonuridae; genus Saccopteryx; species Saccopteryx bilineata. The sequence goes on along the minus strand of NC_089502.1, from coordinate 144,372,767 downwards.
AAGCTGGAAACGGGGAGAGACAGTCAGACAGACTCCCGCATGCGCCCGACCAGGATCCACCCGGCACGCCCACCAGGGGGCGACGCTCTGCCCACCAGGGGGCGATGCTCTGCCCCTCCGGGGCGTCGCTCTGCCGCGACCAGAGCCACTCTAGCGCCTGGGGCAGAGGCCAAGGAGCCATCCCCAGCGCCCGGGCCATCTTTGCTCCAATGGAGCCTCGGCTGTGGGAGGGGAAGAGAGAGACAGAGAGGAAGGAGGGGGGGTGGAGAAGCAAATGGGCGCTTCTCCTATGTAGCCCTGGCTGGGAATCAAACCCGGGTCCCCCGCACGCCAGGCTGATGCTCTACCACTGAGCCAAACAGCCAGGATTGACCTTGTTATCTCTTCAAGTCGTTTTTAAGGAACAGAAAGGAAATGGAACCGAGTGGAGAATATCGCATGCCAAGGCCACAGGCGGCCGCAGAACCCATCTGTGCCCGTCTGGTCAGCGCAGGGGGCGGGGCGGATGGGGAACAGGGAGACTTCCCACCCCAGTGAGGAGGGGAAACCGGGCTGGATGCGCAGAAGGTGAACGACTGAGGACCTGCTTCCACAGAGCAGGTGTTTCTGTACGAGGTACCAATGAGTATTGGAGAGAGTACCTCAGGGGAAAAAGAAAGATGAGCCTGCACAGTGAGGAGGACGGCAGACTGGGAGGAGCCAGGGTCGTTTCTAAAGGGGAGCTCACTCAACTCCTCTGTCTAATTTGGGGGAGAGGTTCGTGCACGTCCCAGGGAGCCTGTGAGAAGCTGGGACGTGACAGGTGGCTCCAGGGACAGGTTCTGCCAGCCATCGGCTGGGGGGCCACCACGCGGGGAGAAAGGACAGAAGTCAGGCGTGTGTGGAAAGCTCGGTGGGCACAGAGTTTGGGGGCGTGCAGCTAGCGAGGGAGCCTCTGTCCCCTGAGGCCAGCAGAGAGGGAAGAAGGCTCAGGATGGGAGAGATCCACGCCGGTCCCACCCGGCTGCCTAAGCCGCCGTCTTGTCTGTCTGTCCTGGATAGAACGTTTGTGTGTCCACCCAATCTGTGACCCTATGTTGGGGCACAGACCGTCAAACGTCAATGAAGGTGGTTAAAAGTCAAGGAAAATGGGCCCTGGCTGGTTGGCTCAGTGGTAGAGCATCGGCCTGGCATGCAAAAGTCCCGGGTTCGATTCCCGGCCAGGGCACACAGGAGAGGCACCCATCTGCTTCTCCACCCCTCCCCCTCTCCTTCCTCTCTGTCTCTCTCTTCCCCTCCCACAGCCAAGGCTCCATTGGAGCAAAGATGGCCCGGGTGCTAGAATGGCTCTGGTCGCAACAGAGCCATGCCCCAGATGGGCAGAGCATCACCCCCTGGTGGGCATGCCAGGTGGATCCCAGTCGGGTGCATGCGGGAGTCTGTGTGACTGCCTCCCTGTTTCCAGCTTCGGATAAATTAAAAAAAAAAAAAAAAAGTCAAGGAAAATGACCCGTCAAAGCCGTAACCCTTTATCAAGGCTCTGAGACCTGCAGAAAGGGTTGCACAGCCCTCCCCCCGCAATGTGACACAGGCGACGGGCACATCTTAGGGGCGACCTCCTCACGACGGCATCCGGGGCGGGACAGTGTTGGGGCGGGCGAGGCCGGCTGCGGCATTCTGAGAGAGGGAAGCTGTAGCCAGGACCAGGACGGTGGTGGTCAGACGGAGACGTCAAGGCCGCCCAGACACAGAAAGTGCTCAGAGTTTCCCGTGGGTTCCCTCGTGGTGGCTTGCTAAATGTGTATCCCGGGGTGGGGGGGGGGGGGAGGGAGACTTTGCACAGCGTGAAATCGGCAGCAGCTAAAGAAGAGACAAGATCAAGGCCAGACTACACTGATTGCCATGCCGGCCACGGGCACAGCCCCCCGTAGAAAGTGTACTGCTCACGGAAATCAGGGGGTATTGCAGAAAGAAGGTGAAGCGATAAAGCACCCCCGAATCTTTGTGAGCTGTGTCCTATTTGACTTCTCACCGTGCATCCAGCCGGGTTTAAAGACCGGGGGGCGTGTGACAGCCGTTTCCGGGGGGGGGGGGCTGGCACTGTCCCCTCCTCCCTGGGAGATCACGACCTCACATTCCACCGATTTCTACGCCCCTTGTAGACGCCACGGCCCCTCGAGTTCTGTCAAGAGGGTTCGTCTTGCTTACTGGGTTCACGGCAAGGCGTTGCCCTGCATAGAGCTTTGATGGTGGCGGACACACCGGATCTCACAGCCGACGCAAGCTCCATAAACTGACAAAGCCGAGGTGTGCGGCGTACGACGCTGGGGAGAACAGGGGGGCGCCTCCGATCGATGGGTGTCGGACATCGTGGACGCCAGGCAAGCCTACAGAGCAGACTTAGGAGGCGGGACTGTGCAGAAGGACAGAGAAACCGGGTGTGTCTGCAGACGGTCAGGCGGTCTCCGCGGGTAAAATCCACCAGGATCCACTCTCGGACGACGGAGCACGAGGATTAGTTCCCAAACCTTTTATTACCTTTCCCATGCATCAGACACGGGCAACAAGAAGAATTATTTTAAACGGCCACTGAGCAACGGGACACAGGGCATAATATACCTCAGGGTGTGCTCTGTGGAAGGTCATTTCCTTCAGCCCCCTCTCCCCCCCCCAAAAAAAAAACCATGTTTATGACCCCAGGCTCCAGGGCGTCCCCCTGTGCTGGGAGCTAAGACAAGGGGTTTGCTTTTACTAAGAGCCATGGGACGCCACTGAGGAATTTGGATAGGGCGGTGACAGTATCCATCCATCGAGCTTGGGTGTTTGGGCATTCTCTCTGACCACAGAGAGGAGCCAAGCGACAGAAAACAAACAAACACACAAACAAAAAACAAAAGCCCGCCGCCCTGGCCGGTTGGCTCAGTGGTAGAGCATCGGTCTGGCGTGCAGAAGTCCCGGGTTCGATTCCCGGCCAGGGCACACAGGAGAAGCGCCCATCTGCTTCTCCACCCCTCCCCCTCTCCTTCCTCTCTGTCTCTCTCTTCCCCTCCTGCAGCCGAGGCTCCATTGGAGCAAAGATGGCCCGGGCGCTGGGGATGACTCCTTGGCCTCTGCCCCAGGCACTAGAGTGGCTCTGGTCGTGGCAGAGCGACACCCCGGAGGGGCAGAGCGTTGCCCCTGGTGGGCGTGCCGGGTGGATCCCAGTCGGGCGCATGCGGGAGTCTGTCTGACTGTCTCTCCCCATTTCCAGCTTCAGAAAAATACAAAAAAAAAAAAACCAAAAACAAAAGCCCGCCAAGTGCCAAAAAGGTCAGCTACCAGGTGTTTTCTTTAAAGGAGAAAATGATAAAAAGAAACTTAGTTGTTAATAGAAAATTGAGTCTCTACTCACAATATTTCGGACACGAAATCTGATTTCTCCAAACCAAACCCATCTCCAGCTCTCTGTGGACAACGACCCAGCGTCCTACCGTTTAATTTAATCCAACTCTGACCCCCCCCGCCCCCCCCAGAGAGACAGCAGACCCCGAAAGTCAAGGGTGCAGACCCTGCGATTCCGGCTCATGGAGCCCTGAAAACACGTCAACAAGGCTTACCTGTGTCTCCTGGATGAGAGGAAACTGCAGGTGGACAGGTAGCCAGGGTGGGGGCCCCCAGGGCCTGAGAACGGGGGGCTTCTGCCCTGTGGAGTGTCGCGGTGGCCCCTTCTGGCTTGCAGCTGAATTCACCCCCCCACCCCCCTGAAGCTCTCTGCATCTCTCGCTCCAGGGGTTCTATGGAGATCCCATTCGGCACAAGAGATGAAATCACTGTCCAGTGGTGACAAACTGACTCCGTCTCTCTCTCCTCTGTGGTGGGGGCTGGAATGGGACGGAAGATGCCAGCCTGCCACCAGCAGGTCCCTTCCTCCCGAACCTCCCTCCCGGGAGGCCAGCTCCTTAGCATAAACTCAGGTGTGCCCTTAAGGGGCTCATTGTGAATAACAGAAGGCATTGTGCTCACCTGGTCAGCCGGGAGATGTGGAAGGTTTCAGATGCTCTCTGCCTGGAAGCTGGTGGGTCACCCTGGATTAGAATGGAGGTGGTGGTGGTGGTAAGTGTCCTTGGAAGACAAGAGGAGAGAGAGAGAGAGAGAGAGAGAGAGAGAGAGAGAGAGAGAGAGGGAGGGAGAGGGAGGACAGGTACATGGGGAAAGAGGCAGAGAGGGGAGGGAGGAGACCACCAGCCCGGGGATGTCTGGCACCCCCAGAAGGTGGGAGAGGCAGGAGGGACCCTCCTGGGAGCCCTGGGAGGGAGCGTGGCCCTGGGACCCCTGTAGCTCAGAGTCTGGTCCTCAGGATGGGGGTGCAGAATGGGTGTCTGTCATTTTACCCCCCCACCCCCAGTCTGTGGTCATTTGCTGCAGCTGCGCTAGGGAATTCACACAGTGCTCTACCACGCTTAACATCTTCCTTTTAAAATAAAAAGGATTGATTGCCTTGATCGCGGTGATATCGGTTAATAAAGTGACGTGGGTGCCGGGGTACAGCACCTCCATCAGCACCTGACCCCCTCCACCCTCCTCCATGTCCCCACCTCTTCCCTCCTGCTGTCCCCACAGGGCTGTCTGTGTCTGTGAGTCTCTTCCCTGTCCCTTCAGCTCTGTCACCCACGTGAGAGGGGGCAGGGGCCATCTCCCTGTGACCTTCTGCGTGCTTGCAGAAGTTCCTATGGTCTGTTATTTCTGGGAAGGCCTAGTCGGCACTTGCAGCTGGGCCTCCGGAAGCCCGGTGTCCATGTGTGGGGGGATCCTGCCTGGGGGAGGGGCCCCTTCCCAGCACCCCCGAGCCCCCGATACCGAGGGGAGCTGGGCTGCCTCCTGACAGCCCTGCCTGACCCCCTGGGTCCAATAGCACAGTGTCAGGTGAAGGACAGGTGAGCTTTCTTTTTTTTTTGCATTTTTCCGAAGCTGGAAATGGGGAGGCAGTCAGACAGACTCCCACATGCGCCCGACCGGGATCCACCCGGCATGCCCACCAGGGGGCGATGCTCTGCCCCTCCAGGGTGTTGCTCTGTTGTGGCCAGAGCCACTCTAGTGCCTGGGGCAGAGGCCAAGGAGCCATCCCCAGCGCCCAGGCCATCTTTGCTCCAATGGAGCCTTGGCTGCGGGAGGGGAAGAGAGAGACAGAGAGGAAGGAGAGGGGGAGGGGTGGAGAAGCAGATGGGCGCTTCTCCTGTGTGCCCTGGCCGGGAATCGAACCCGGGACTTCTGCACGCCAGACCGACACTCTACCACTGAGCCAACCGGGCAGGGCCCAGGTGAGCTTTCTGTGCGTGACCACACGTCACAGGGTGCCTTGACTGTTGAGGGGCAGACTGGTGTTCTGAGCTCACTTTCCAACCAGGTGAAAGGCGTTTTGGAATTAACGTTCCCACGGGGAGAAAGGGACTGTGACCCGTGACGTGACGTTCAGAGAAGGAACGAACGGTGTCCTGGGGACTCCAGCAGACGGATGTCCTCACGGGCCGTCCTCTTCAATTCACGATGATCAAGGCCGGTGTTCCTCTCACTTAAAATGCCACGACATGGCTGATTAAACAAGAGGAATTTGAGAATGTCTTTTTTTTTTAATTTTTTTATTTATTAAATTTAATGCAGTGACATTGATAAATCAGGGTACATATGTTGAGAGAAAATATCTCTAGATTATTTTGACATTTGATTGTGCTGTATACCCCTCCCCCAAAGTCAAATTGTCTTCTGTCACCTTCTATCTGGTTTTATTTGTGCCCCTCCCCTCCCCCAACCCCTCTCTCCTTCTTCACCCCATCCCCCCTCCCCCCATAGAATGTCTTTAAATGGGGCGAATCCTTAGGAATCAGGATCCCAGCGCATAACACGAGCTGATTCTTTGTTTGCTTGTTTGTTTGTTTGTTTGTTTGACTATAATTACTTAGTTACCGTGTGAGAACTACATTTTTACAACCCTGGTTTTTGAGGGGGCCCAACCTTTTCCCACCCCCAAATAAATAGGGTTTTTTTTGAGATATCGATTTTTTAAGATGGTGATTTGTAAGAAACGGAAGAGCCACAAAGAAGGCGGCAGCCTCCTCCCCCTTCCCTGTGGAAGGAAATTCAGGCAGAGCAAGCAGCTCACAGATGGGGGGCGCCCCCCTGGCATCTTGGTCCAAACCGAGTGTGACCCACACGGACAAACCAGCAACACCTGTCTGTCCTGCTCCCCTTGAGGTCCCACGGAATTTCTGTCACCTACCTTCTAACCTACCTGTGAACTACCTGCTTTTCCTTTCAACCCCCACACGCCCCACTGCCGCCTGGCCCATGTCCACAGAGGCGTAGGAACCTCACTGATGCAGCCCTGGCCGGCTGGTTCAGCGGTAGAGCATCAGCCTGGCGTGTGGAAGTCCCGGGTTCGATTTCCGGCCAGGGCACACAGGAGAAGCAGCCATCTGCTTCTCCACCCCTCCCCCTCTCCTCTCTCTCTTTCTGTCTCTCTCTTCCCCTCCCTCAGCCAAGGCTCCATGGGAGCAAAGATGGCCCCGGGTGCTGAAGAGGGCTCCATGGCCTTTGCCTCAGGTGCTGGGAAGAGCTGGGTTGCTGAGCAACAGAGCATCGCCCCCTGGTGGGCATTCCGGGTGGATCCCGGTCGGGCGCACGCAGGAGTTCGTCTCTCTGCCTCTCTGCTTCAAAAATACACACACGCAAACAACATCCCTCAGTGATACTTACAGGACCCCTGCCGGTACCTTTGTAACAAAATGGAAACACTTTCTCCGTTACTCTGTTTCGTGTTAAGGAGGTGATGAACGCCGCCACAAACACTTGGAAAAGCAGAAAGAAATATTTTGACCTCCCCCCCCACACACATTATTTTCATCATTTCTAATTAATTAATTTATTTATGTTATTATGGACTGAATTTATCGGGGTGACCTGGGTGCATAAAAGTAGACAGGTATCTGTTGGACACCTACAACGTGTCATCCGTACACTGTGTTGTGTGTTCCCTGCCTCTAGTCACGTCTCCATCCATCACACCTGTCCCCCCTTGTCCCTCTTCTGTGCCCCCACCCCCTCCCCTCCTGCAGCCCCCACGCTGTTTTCCGGGTCAATACACCCCTATTCCTTCGGTTAACGCGCTCACCTTTTTCACCCAGTCTCCTTCTGGCACCTGTCAGCCTGCTCTCACAGCCTGTGTCTGTGAGTCTGTCTCTCTTTAGCTCGTGACTTCATTTTGTTCATTAGATTGCACACAGAAGTGACAGCATGTGATCCCTGCCTTTCTCTGCCTGGCTAATGTCACTCAGCAGAATGCTCTGCAAATCCATCCATGCTGCCCCCAAAGGTCAGACTTCATTGTTTAGGGCTGTGTAATATTCCACAGCTTTTTTTTTTTTTAATCTGCTCATCCACTGAGGGGCACTTGGGCTGCCTCCAGATCTTGGCAGTTGTCACTCACGCTGCAGTGAACATGAGGATGCATGTATTCTTTCAAATTCGTTTTTTGGGTCCTCCCCACATTTTTTTTTTTTTTTGTATTTTTCTGAAGCTGGAAACAGGGAGAGACAGTCAGATAGACTCCCACATGCACCCGACCGGGATCCACCTGGCACGCCCACCAGGGGCGACGCTCTGCCCCTCCAGGGCGTCGCTCTGCCGCGACCAGAGCCACTCTAGCACCTGGGGCAGAGGCCAAGGAGCCATCCCCAGCGCCCGGGCCATCTTTGCTCCAATGGAGCCTTGGCTGCGGGAGGGGAAGAGAGAGACAGAGAGGAAGGAGGAGGGGTGGAGAAGCAAATGGGCGCCTCTCCTATGTGCCCTAGCCGGGAATCGAACCTGGGTCCCCCGCACGCCAGGCCGACGCTCTACCACTGAGCCAACCGGCCAGGGCCCCTCCCCACATTCTTAAAGTGTGAGGCCAGGTGGGTGGCATCCCCCACAGCTGGACGCTTGTGAGCATGTCAGGGTTGCTGGGCACCACTCCAGATGCCCCGACTCAGACACTGGGGGGTCCTGGCCTCTGAGATTCAACAAACCCACGGGGGGTAGGTGCCCACGTCAGCACCCGCCAGACCCCAGCTCACATGGGAACCCTGGCTCTCCCCTCTCTGCGAGCCGTTTTATAAAGAATGCGAGGATTGCACCAAAAAACAGCACTTTCCCCTCTTACGGGAATCAAACAGCTAAACCTTCCAACCGCTTCTGGAAGATGCAGGCAATCGGAAAATGGCCCTTTCACGTTGGAAGCTTGGTTCTGCTCCTGAAGCACGTGTTTGAGAACGGGAATGGCTGGCCGTGCCCTCCGGCCGTGGGCACAGGAGACGTGCTGGATCCCGGCCGGCCCGGGGGTCTCCCTGCTGAGGGCGTCCAGGGGAGGGCAGGCACTCACTGCCCAGTCTCCCCGGGTGGCCAACGCCAATGGAGCCCCGTGTCCGTAACTGCCTGCCCGTGTGCTCAGCTGTCTGGGAAAAGCCACTAATGTCCTCCCAGGAACATACATGTTGTGATGTTCCCGGCACCTGACGGATGCTTCCCCACGGGTCTGTGTGGGTACAGTAACTCTCTTTAGCTCGTGACTTCATTGTGTTCATTCGATTGCACACAGAAGTGACATCATATGGTCCCTGCCTTTCTCTGCCTGGCTAACGTCACTCAGCTGAATGCTCTGCAAATCCATCCATGCTGTCCCAAAAGGTCAGACTTCCTTGTTCAGGGCTGTGTAATATTCCACAGCTTTTTTTTTTTTATCTGCTCGTCCACTAAGGGCACTTGGGCTGCCTCCAGGTCTTGGCAGTTGTCACTCACGCTGCAGTGAACACGGGACTGTCCGGAGAAACACAAAAAAGTGTGTTCTCAGCTCCCTCTTGACGCGTGCGGAAGACTGCTACCGGGGAAGCTCCCGTGCCGACCTCACCGTCTTATTCACACGTCGGACGTGCTCTGCGGACCCAGCTGTGTGTGTCGTGTAAAAGTCGGACGGGTTTATTAGCGCTGACAGAGAGCGGGCACGCGGGAATTCAATGCCGTCTTTGACAACGACGACGGGATGGCGATCCGAGGGGGAAATCTGTTCTCCCGTCTGGCCGGCGGGGCGACCAGGCTGAGTGCCACAGGGGCGCCTTGTCCCCGAGCTCGCCCGCAGCAGCCGAGCGAAATACAAGCCTGTGAGCACTCAGGGAGAGGTTCAAACGGGGCAGTCACAGCACCCCGGGCCAGAGGGACTTGTGCGTACTTTTTGGAGTGAGGAAGGGACTTGAAGTCGTTCCTGAAACGTCTGGGGCAAAGCCGGGCCCCTAACCGTTGAACGGGAACTCTTTTCTTGGGCTGCATTTATAACAGCAAATGAAAGAAACATTGGAAATCATGAATACTGGCTTTCAGTTTGAAAAAAAATAATATTTGGGGGATATCTATAAATAACATCAATGTAACATTCTCTCTCTCTTTCTCTCTCTCTCTCTCTCTCACACACACACACCATCTCTTTAATTCCTGTATACACGGAGAGAAAGCCGTGTTACTGTGTCTGGTATTTGTAATGGAATGCCTGTGGTTTGGACCATTCTCACTCTCAAAATGGACATAAATTGAAAATAAATTACACTGGTACATCTATATTCACTCCTCAAATATGCATTTAAAATAAAAATAGTTCCAGTGAAATTAAAGATGACAAAAGTCAGTGTAATTTGAGAGGTGATGGGAGCATTTTAAAATGTCTGGGAAAGGGCCCTGGCCGGTTGTCTCAGTGGTAGAGCGTCGGCCTGGCGTGCAGAAGTCCCGGGTTCGATTCCCGGCCAGGGCACACAGGAGAAGCGCCCATCTGCTTCTCCACCCCTCCCCCTCTCCTTCCTCTCTGTCTCTCTCTTCCCCTCCCACAGCCCAGGCTCCATTGGAGCAAAGTTTGCCCGGGCGCTGAGGATGGCTCTGTGGCCTCTGCCTCAGGCGCTAGAATGGCTCTGGTTGCAACAAAGCAACGCCCCAGATGGGCAAAGCATTGCCCCCTGGTGGGCATGCCAGGTGGATCCTGGTCGGGGGCATGCGGGAGTCTGTCTGCCTCCCTGCTTCTCACTTCAGAAAAATACAAAAAATAAAGAATGTCTAGGAAGCCACAGTAGAAACAAGAGTAGAGGTTGTCCCAGACACATGCAGTCCTTCCATAGATTGGGATTTCAAGAAGCCGTAACACAGAACGCCTCGGAGAGAGAAGAGAGGTGACAGAGTCACCAGTTCCCGAGATGAGTGTTTCAGGCGGAGGAAGTGTATCGGCAACTCAGGCAAAACCGCCGTGTCCGGTTGGTCCCTGGGGAGTCTCTGGGGCAGACCAGACCTGCGGCCCGGCCCGGGGGTGTCTGGCAGGGTCACCCTGAGTCCTCTGGCATCTGGAGGAGGAACAGCCGACGTGCCCACGGCGAGTCTGCTCCTTCTGCACAGATGAGCTATGGTGTCTCCTGGTTGTGACACTTTTAACCTGCTTATCTTCTGAATACATTTTTTTTTAAGCAGAAAGAGACTGTTTTCTCTACTGTGAAAGTTCAGTTACCACAATCAACGCCGTCTGTGAAAAACCCACAGACGACATCGGCATCAGCAATGACAGACGGGAACGTTTTCCGCTGAGAACGGGGACAAGACAAGGAGGCCCCCTCTCGCCGTTCACGGCCACAGAGCCCCCCGGACGGCCCAGGAGCAGCCAGGAGGCGAGAAAAGACAGGAAGGGCTCCCGAATTGGGAAGGAACATGTAAGATTCTCCGTTTCCAGAGCCCATGCTCACGTCAGTAGAAAATCCTACAGACTCAACGATGAAAAGTGTTAGAACTGATTTTAAAAATCCAGTATGTTTGCAGGAGACAAAATCAACGGCAATCTCAGTAGCGTTCCTACATACCAGGGATAAACTGCCCCAAAAAGGGAAGCTAAGAAAATAATCTCATTTAAAATAGTAAAAAAGGAAAGGAAAGGGAAGGAAAGGAAGGAAGAAAGGGAGGGAGGGAGGGAGGGAGGGAGGGAGGGAGGGAGGGAGGGAGGGAGGGAAAGGGAAAGAAAAGAAAGAAAGGAAAGAAGAAACAAAAGGAAAGAATGGAAGGAAGGGAGGGAGGGAGGGAGGGAGGGAGGGAGGGAGGGAGGGAGGAAGGAAGGAAGGAAGGAAGGAAGGAAGGAAGGAAGGAAGGAAGGAAGGAGAAAGAAAAAGAAAGAAAAAAAGGAATGAAGAATGCATAGATAGATTGATTAGGGTTACAAATAGACAAATAATGGTTGGTTGGATGGAAGGAAAGAAGGAAGAAGGAAGGAAGGAAGGAAGGAAGGAAGGAAGGAAGGAAGGAAGGTGGATGGGTGGTGGACGGATGATGGATGGATGAATGGATGGATGGAATGAAGGAAGGGAGAAAGGAAAGAAGGATGTATGGATGGATGGATGGAAGGAATGAAGGAAGGAAGAAAAGAAGGAAGAAAAGAAGGAAGGAAGGAAGGAAGGAAGGAAGGAAGGAAGGAAGGAAGGAAGGAAGGTGGATGGGTGGTGGACGGATGATGGATGGATGAATGGATGGATGGAATGAAGGAAGGGAGAAAGGAAAGAAGGATGTATGGATGGATGGAAGGAAGGAAGGAAGGAAGGAAGGAAGGAAGGAAGGAAGATAGGATGGTGGATGGATGGAAGGAAGGAAGGAAGAAAGGAAGGAAGGATGGTGGATGGATAGTATGTATGGATGAATGGGTGGATGGTGGATGGATAGTGGCTGTTAAATAGATGGATAGATTGAAGGATGGATGGAATGAAGGAAGGAAGGAAGGAAGGAAGGAAGGAAGGAAGGAAGGAAGGAAGGAAGGAAGAAGGGAAGGAAGGAAAGAAGGATGGATGGAAGGAAGGAAAGAAGGAAGGAAGGAAGGAAGGAAGGAAAGAAGGAAGGAAGAAAGGAAGGAAAGAAGGATGGAAGGAAGGAAGGAAGGAAGATAAGATGGATGGATGGATGGATGGATGGATGAATGGATGGAATGAAGGAAGGAAGGAAGAAAAGAAGATTGGAAGGAAGGAAGGAAGGGAGGGAGGGAGGGAGGAAGGAAGGAAGGAAGGAAGGAAGGAAGGAAGGAAGGAAGGAGGATGATGGATAGATGAATGGGTGGATGGACAGGTAGGTAGACAGGTCTGGAGGCAGACAGAGAGATGGATAGATAGACACACAGATACATAGATGATAATGCCTAATGGAATGGTAATGTGACTGGGAAGGAAAAGCAAAAACATGATGTCCATGGAAATATAATAATCTATGGACTAGTACGAGGAAGTGACCCTCTCCTTAGCATTCTTTCTGAAGACACTGTTGACATGTCCGGCCCAGACGTCAGCGCAGCCCCCACACAACAAATGCTGACCATCACCAGAGCGAGAGGAAGGCACAGCGAACCCCCTCATACATCTTCTGTGCGTTCTCCGCGCAATATTACATTATAAATTCAGTCAGGACCAACAGGAGATTAATTCCACTTTACAGCCCACTTACAAATCGGTGTTTATTCGGGAAGTAATAGAAATCCCAGAGGCTGTCAGCGGCGTTTATGGCTCTAGAAAGAGAGGGGTATTGGGTAAAACTGTGGGGGAAAAATAAAAGAAACGGTAAAGGAAGTCAGAGCATAGAGGTGATTTTTATTGAAATGTTCTGCTTTCATCTGAAATGTTTTTAATTTAATCATTTTCCAAAGAGAACGCACCAGTTCACCACCAAGAGCGAATGAGCCAGTCTGGTTCTCTACGTTTTCGCCAACACTAAATATTTATTCAAACATGTGAAGCTTTGTCCCCCTAAAAGTGTGTAAAATATATCTCTATGTCTACACCTATCCCTATGCCTGTATGTAATTTGTTTAATTTTCTTGTTAATATTATAAATGAGGTTGGGCAACCTTCCATACGTCTGTAGCGATAGTACTCATTCTTCTGTGAAATATCCGTTCACGTCCTTTCTCCGTTCTTTCTGCCAGGGTCGTGTGCTTCTGTTCGATTGTGAAATGTCTTCAATTTCAGACAAATTTAGGCTTTGTATATAAGATCTAGCATGCTATTATTATTATTATTATTATTTAATTTTTTTTTACAAACACAGAGACAGAGAGAGGGACAGACAGACAGGAACAGAGAGAGATGAGAAGCATTAATCATTAGTTTTTCGTTGAGACACCTTAGTTGTTCATTGATTGCTTTCTCATATGTGCCTTGACCGTGGGGCTACAGCAGACCAAGTGACCCCTGGCTCGAGCCAGCGACCTTGGGCTCAAGCTGGTGAGCCTTGCTCAAACCACATGAGCCCGCGCTCAAGCTGGCGACCTCTGAGTCTCGAACCTGGGTCCTCCGCATCCCAGTCCGACGCTCTATCCACTGCGCCACCGCCTGGTCAGGCTATTATTATTTTTTGACTGTTTTCCTTTTTTTTTTTTTTTTTGCAGGAATTGTGGAGTTATTAAATGTTTTATAGTATCGCATTTATCAACCTCTCCTTTATGGTGTCTGGATTTCCGCTCCACTTTGCCATGTCTCTGAAAAGTCTAAGGTTATCTTTAAAAATATGACCCCCTCTCATTTGCTGTGAGTGTCCCCCCTCCCCTTTCAAGCTGCAATCTTTGATCGACGGATAATTCTCATTGTACAATATTATACGGGATGAGGGTCTATATGATCCGGCTGGTTGGAATCGCTATGTTTATTAAATTTCAGCATGTGCCAGGGGCAAGCTCATCCATGTTTGCTACGGATCTGTCTAGACACCCAGCTGCACACAACTTTTATTCCTATTGTTAAAAAACCACACTTCCACCACAGGTGGGCCAGCCCTGCCTCAAGGCTCCTGACCTTTTCGGATATTTCCGTATGGATTATTATGGTACATGATTCGTATTTATTATATTCGTATGGAAGAGTCGTGAGAATTATCAAACAAGTTCTGAAAATGCAAGGACATAGATCATGTTATGTATTGCAGTGGTCCCCAACCTTTTTTTGGGCCACGGACAGGTTTAATGTCAGAAAATAGTTTCACGGACCGGCCTTTAGGGTGGGACGGATCAATGTATCACGTGACCGAGACAAGCGTCAAGAGTGAGTCTTAGACGGATGGAACAGAGGGAATCTGGTTATTTTAAAAAAATAAAACATCGCCTGACCTGTGGTGGCACAGTGGATAAAGCGTCGACCTGGAAATGCTGAGGTCGCCGGTTTGAAACTCTGGGCTTGCCTGGTCAAGGCACATATGGGAGTTGATGCTTCCAGCTCCTCCCCACCTTCTCTCTCTGTCTCTCTCTCCTCTCTCTCTCCCTCTCTGTCTCTCTCTCTCCCTTTCTCTCTCCTCTCTAAAATGAATAAAAAAAATAAATTAAATTTTTTTTTTAAAAATAAAAAATAAAACATCATTCAGACTTAAATATAAATAAGACGGAAATCATGGAAGTTATTTACTCTTTCCCTGCGGACCGGTACCAAATGGCCCACGGACCGGTACCGGTCCGCGGCCCGGAGGTTGGGAACCACTGATGTATTGTATATATATACATAGTGCTCAGAAAAATGAGGGGATATTTCAAAAAGAATCTGAAGCAATAAAAAAAAAAGAAGCATTTGATTTATTTTATTTTATTTTATTACACAAGGACATCAGAAAAGCAAACGACAGGTCAAGGACAGTTGTTCGATTCTGCAAACGAGATGCAAAAGCAACTTTGATTTCGGGGGTGAAAATGTCCGAAGGCTGCAAGTCCTGGAGTGTCTGCCCGATCCCCGACCGCCCCCGCCCCATTATTGTGAGCGGTGTGTCTATTTAATGATTGAATTCTTGTTTCTTTTTTTTTTTTTTTTTTGTATTTTTCTGAAGCTGAAAACGGGAAGAGACAGTCAGACAGACTCCCGCATGCGCCCGACCGGGATCCACCCGGCACGCCCACCAGGGGGTGACGCTCTGCCCCTCCGGGGCGTCGCTCTGTCGGCGACCAGAGCCACTCTAGCACCTGGGGCAGAGGCCAAGGAGCCATCCCCAGCGCCCGGGCCATCTTTGCTCCAATGGAGCCTTGGCTGCGGGAGGGGAAGAGAGACAGAGAGGAAGGAGAGGGGGAGGGGTGGAGAAGCAGATGGGCGCTTCTCCTGTGTGCCCTGGCCGGGAATCGAACCAGGGACTTCTGCACGCCAGGCTGACGCTCCACCACTGAGCCAACCAGCCAGGGCCTGAATTCTTGTTTCTGACGGGTTTCAGATTACAGTCTTGACGATTCCCAGATGCACTCACGCGTGCGAACCATGGCTCCTTCCTTCCCACGTGTTATCGCCTCTGTCCGTCTTTTTCTCTGACTGAACTGACCGGTCATCTCAGAACGGTCTCATCTCAGTCACCGCGGCGCCCGTGGGCGCCCTTCTCCGCGGCGGGCGGAGCGGGAACTTTCCCAAACGTTTCCGTAGGCTTTCGAGCTCACGGCTGAGAACGGGTGGCTTTTCAAAATGGAACGATCAGCCCTGTTTCCGTTAGGCCTGTTAGAGGAGCTGTTGGGTTTTTACCGGGTCCAGGTCGCCGCCTGCGGGCAGTGCGGCGTAAGAGCCCTGTGCGTGGTTATGACGGCGCGGCGTGTGGCCGTAATAGACACCTAGCCCTTCTCGCGCTTTATGGCAGGGGTCCCCAAACTACGGCCCGCGGGCTGCATGCGGCCCCCTGAGGCCATTTATCCGGCCCCCGCCGCACTTCCGGAAGGGGCACCTCTTTCATTGGTGGTCAGTGAGAGGAGCATAGTTCCCATTGAAATACTGGTCAATTTGTTGATTTAAATTTACTTGTTCTTGGCCCTGGCCGGTTGGCTCAGCGGTAGAGCGTCGGCCTAGCGTGCGGAGGACCCGGGTTCGATTCCCGGCCAGGGCACATAGGAGAAGCGCCCATTTGCTTCTCCACCCCTCTGCCGCGCTTTCCTCTCTGTCTCTCTCTTCCCCTCCCGCAGCCAAGGCTCCATTGGAGCAAAGATGGCCCGGGCGCTGGGGATGGCTCTGTGGCCTCTGCCTCAGGCGCTAGAGTGGCTCTGGTCGCAATATGGCGATGCCCAGGATGGGCAGAGCATCGTCCCCTGGGGGGCAGAGCACCGCCCCTGGTGGGCGTGCCGGGTGGATCCCGGTCGGGCGCATGTGGGAGTCTGTCTGACTGTCTCTCCCTGTTTCCAGCTTCAGAAAAATGAAAAAAAAAAAAAAATTTACTTGTTCTTTATTTTAAATATTGTATTTGTTCCCGTTTTGTTTTTTTACTTTAAAATAAGATCTGTGCAGTGTGCATAGGGATTTGTTCATAGTTTTTTTTTTTATAGTCCGACCCTCCAGTGGTCTGAGGGACAGTGAACTGGCCCCCTGTGTAAAAAGTTTGGGGACCCCTGCTCTATGGCATAATAAGCCTGTATGGGGAGGCAGGGCGCTTGTGAAATTTGCTGATATTCCAAGGTGTTTTGTCTTCACACAGTGGGCAGCGTCCACACTGGGCAGAGGGTCCAATATTCCAGGGAGGAGATGAAAGCCCAAATTCTGTTGACTGACTGGGCGGCCCGGCGCGGGGGCTGGTTCTTTGTGATAGCAGGTGCTGGTAACAGAACCGGACAGACCCAGCTTCTCACCTGACAGAACCTGGGGATTCTTCTCTTACTCTTGCCCTCTGCCCGTTCCTAAAGGCATCTATCTCTCTGCCTTTGTTTCTCACTCCTGGCCCTCGAAGATCATTTTTACTTTGTCTTTATTGAGGGGCTTCTAAGCCGACAAAATTAACGACATTCCGTCTGATGAGAAAGGCGGGTAACGCACGAACACTTTTTCACCCAATTCAGTGGAGAGCTTCGGAAATTTCATCTGTGTTTGTGTGCGGGGGAGAGGGGAGAGGAAGCCTGACGTTTAATCCGTCTGAACACACGCACGCACAAACTGAGTCTTGGGAACGCTGACGACGGGGAATTTATTTGCAGGATCCTCTGCAGCCAGACCCCTCGGTGGGTTGTATTCCCCTTGTCGGTCTCAGGTGGAGCAGGCTGAAATTGTAGGTTTCAACCTCTGCATTCACCCTTCAACCAACACCAAGCATACCAGTCAGCCTGACCAGGCGGTGGCGCAGTGAAGAAAGCGTTGGACTGGGATGCGGAGGACCCAGGTTCGAGACCCCCGAGGTCGCCAGCTTGAGCGCAGGTTCATCAGGCTTGAGCGTGGGATCATAGACATGACCCCATGGTCACTGGCTTGAGCCCAAAGGTTGCTGGCTCGAGCAAGGGGTCACTCGGTCTGCTGTAGCCCCACGGTCAAGGCACATATGAGAAAGCAATCAATGAACAACTAAGGAGCTGCAGTGAAGAATTGATGCTTCTCATCTCTCTCCCTTCCTGTCTGTCTCTCTGTCTGTCCCTCTCTCTCTCTCTCTGTCTCTCTCTGTCTCTGTCACACACACACAAAAAGAAAACACCAGTCAATCCTGACAAGCAGGCACTTTGAACACGGCATGCAGAAAGTGTTGAAAATATAAAGGATGAACAAAATGTAAATAATTGGAAAGTCCTAATAGTTACAAATCCTTTTGAAGTGATGAGCAGGGGAGTGACCATCATGCCATATATTGAGTTTTTTAACAAAGACCGGATAAAAATTCAGGATTTGTGCTTTTAGGATGATTTTACTTCACGTTGAGAAGTTACAGAAAGCGGCACGGACTTCTGTAATGTGAACTATCAATTAATCGGCTGTGCTGTCAGATTCCACGTACTGTGTGTGGAGTAGGTCCTGGGGACAAAGCCCGGTCATTAAACAGAGAGTCATGCCGGTCAATGAAAATGACACCGCGGGCAAACGTGAGTCAGGGAAGTGCGTAGAGGCAGCCCTGCCGTGAACACCCAGAGGTCTGTCTTCCTGAGCAACTGTATAAAATAACTGCACAGCCAGAGTCACATTTCTGTTTTGTTAAGTGAGAGGAGGGGAGATAGAAAGACAAACTCCCGCATGTGCCCCAACTGGGATGCACCCGACAACCCTCATCTGGGGCCGATGCTCGAATCAACCAAGCTATTTTTAGCACCTGGGGCCGGTGCACTCAGACCAACCGAGCCATCCTCAGCGCCCGGGGCCAACACACACATCAACCGAGACGCTGGCTGCGGAAGGGGAAGAGAGAGAAAGGGGGAGAGAGACGGAGAGAGAAGCAGACGGTTGCTTCTCCGGTGTGCCCTGATCGGGTATCACACCCGAGACATCCACCCTCTGGGGCTGATGCTCCATCCACGGAGCCGACTGTGTGAGTGAGTTTCAATTCTAGTTTTCACACAGCCTTCATCGTGTGATCCTGATAACAAGCCACTGGAAACGAAATGTAATAATAATGTGGAAATGTTCATTTTCTTCTCCCCCCAGCCGCCGACATCCTGGGCCCCGTCTGCGCACCACAGACGCGGTTTATCCCTCCGTTTGCTCATTTCCCACCTGATCGTTCATCCGTCCACTCAGAGCGCAGGACACGCGCTCTCGGGGCGGGGAGGACAGCAAGCAGACAAGCGTCTTCTCAAATCGTCCGAGTCCACACCCTGGGGCAGGCGGTTCGTTACGATATCCCTACCGCATGTCACGAATGGAAAATGCAGGGATGTCACCCCCTGTGGTGCAAGCGACTGGTTCACGTCCACCTTGTGAGACTTGAGGCTCACAGAGCATCTCAGTTCCCACAGCCTGTCACACACACCGTCGCGTTATTCGGGGACTCATCGCCATAGCGCAATAATGGACAAGGGAGAGAACCGGACCGGACCCACAGGACCGGCAAGGCACCTGCGTCTGCTGTCAAGAGCCCGTCTCGGTTTTATTTATTCCATTCCCACACACTGAGCGTGCTTACCTGATGACCCTTCCCCGTGGACGCCGCCAGGCGAGTCTGTCCCTCGTTCCGTAAGCGTGGTTCACCCTCTATCTCAGCGGTCCCCAACCTTATTTGGGCCACGGACCAGTTTAATGTTAGAAAATATGTATATTTTCACGGACTGGCCTTTAGGGTGGGACGGATAAATGTATCACGTGACCGAGACAAGCGTCAAGAGTGAGTCTTAGACGGATGGAACAGAGGGAATCAGGCCATTTTTTTAAAAAATAAACGTCATTCAGACTTCAATATAAATAAAACGGAAATAATGTAAGTTATTTATTCTTTCTCTGTGGACCAGTACCAAATGGCCCACGGACTTGTACTGGTCCACGGCCTGGGGGTTGGGGACTACTGCTCTATCTGCCCCGTGACGGAGGTCTCCATCGGGACGTTCTTCGGTCCAGCATTCAATGCGGGAGGGTTTAAAAAAGATCTGGTGACCCACGGATAACTGTGTGCAGAGGGAGACCCGGGTGGGCGGACTCAGGTGCTAAAAATAGCTTGGTTCATTCGAGCATCGGCCCCAGATGAGGGTTGTCGGGTTAATCCCAGTTGGGGCACATGCGGGAGTTTGTCTTTCTATCTCCCCCTCTCACTTGTCATTTGGGGCAAAAAAAAAAGTGTAGACGACTTCTTTCATCAACATGAGCTCAGTCCCTGGTGTCTTCACGTAAATGGTGTCATTTGGACAAACAAAAAGAAAAGGGATGATGTTTCTGAAGGGACGTGTGCATTTTTCTTTTCATTGCGCGCCCTCGAATGACAGACGATGCCCGGGTAATCACGGCGTTCAGCCGGCAAGAACGGGCACACGTCCTCTCTGCAACACTGAACGGCATCCTATTGTGAAGGGCTCAGTTAGCCCGACAAAGGCCACAGAAAGTCCTGAATTCAACATGAAAATGCGCTTTATAGCTATGGGAAAACACACCCCAAAACAGCTGGGTGTCCTCGCTACAGGGTCCCAGTAGGCATTTACGTAAACGGGCCGGGCCACGGTTTATTTCAAACCACTTTGGCCTGAGTTTTTCCAGCTAATTTTGGAAAAGGGATTGTGCTGTGGTTTCGCCCACGCAAAGCTCATTTTTGTAGGAGTAAACCAGATTCTGGTGTTAGAAGACAAAGAGAAAAAGCGAATTCATTTGGAAACAGCAGATCAAGGGGAAAACGGGAGAAATAAAATAGTTCCATGCTTTGCACTAAGAGTTCTAGACTTTTTAAAAGAATTCTACCCACGGAACTGCTTCTCTGGATTCTGGTTCTAACCCGGAACGGCGCCTCCTTGCTGGTTCCTCCGGAAAAGGAGGGCCGATGACAAGAAATACCAAATCTAGACATTGAGGGCCGCTTGAATTACGGGATCTCCTACCACGCGGAACTTTATTAATCCAGCTTGGCGGTCAAGCCTCGGCTGGCACTAGCACAGGGGTCGGGAACCTATGGCTCGCCAGCCAGATGTGGCTCTTTTGATGGCTGCCCCTGGCTCACAGACAAATCTTTCATAAAAAAATAATAACGTAAAAAATACAAAACATTCTCATGTATTACAATCCATTCATTTCCTACCGCTCATGTTCATGGTTGCGGGTGGCTGGAGCCAATCACAGCTGTCCTCCGGGGCAACGCCACATTTTTATTGGATGATGCCTCACGTCCACGGGTCGTTGTATGGCTCTCACGGAATGACATTTTAAAATCGGTGGCGTTCATGGCTCTCTCAGCTAAAAAGGTTCCCGACCCCTGCACTAGTGGGGTCCGGAAACGCAGCCTTGTTCTTCATCGGATTAACGTCGCAAATCAAACAAAGAGGAATCATGTTCTGCTAATTGGTGACAGGATCGCTGGAGTCTTGGGAAGCCTCCGGGGGGTGGGGTGGGGTGTAACTACGTGGTCCTCTCTGCTGTCTTCACGACCGAGGGGGGCTGGCCCAGACACTGCATCCCTGGCACGCGCACAGGCAACGCTGTATCTCACGCACCTGTGCTCACGTAAACTCATTGGTGGGTTTTGTGACTTGAAGCCAAGGACACGTGGCGAAGTCCGACTAGCCCTAAGCAGGGGTGCGGGGACCCTCTGGAGCTGGTGTTCATGGCTCGGACCATGAACAAGCAACCCACCTGGAAGGGTCGAGTGTTACGGGTAAATTCGCTGCGCCGTGATGCAGAGCTGGAGTCCTTGGGAATGCGAGAAAGGGGAGCAAGGTGAGGTGGTGGGGCTCAGCCTTCGGGGGAACCCCAGCCCCTGGCCTGGCACGGCTGGGCTGCAAAAGTCAACAGAAGCGCAGCTCTGCAAGGCCGCCCAGCTCTGAGGCCGATGGGGGTGGGGGTCCCCCCAGCAGAGCTGCGATTCCCGAGTTCAGTTCAGGGGCAGGACACCAGCACTGACATTCCCAGCACATTCCCGAAACGGCGGGTGGAGGGCAATTCCAGAACCTTCGCTAGGCTAGTTCTTAGCTCCTCCGAGAGCCGGGAAACTTTCCCAGATGGGCTAGCCGTGAAGTCACGGTTAGAGCGCGGCAGAAGTCTCCCGTGTGCCGGACGCACCCCCTCCCCCAGTCCTCGAGCTCAGGAGTTCTTGGCGATGACCCCCTTGGGGGACCCAGCGGGCTCAAGCCTGGCTTTCACAGCGCTGACAATTTATTTCAGAGGAGGAAGAGCCTGCTGTGCTTTGACACAGTCTCAGGGTACCAGTCACCTGATGGCATTCGAGCTGGGGGGCTGCTGTCACTGTTGCACAATGCTAGTCACCCTGAGGAGGACGGGGACCCTCTCCCGCGTGGACGCCTTCCTCCCCTGTGCTCCCTGCGTGCTTAGAACCGAACGCCAGGCTGTCTCCACTCCACGGGGACACGTCTCCCATACAATCCCTGTCATTTCCCCCACCCCCGCACTGTGACTTCGCCTTCCCCCTGATAAACCCGCCTCTCTGCCCAGAACAGCCATCCCTGCAGCTGTCCCCACAGAGATTCTCGCGGCTGCCGTGCGAGTGTGCGCTCTGTGCTCATTTCTCTCTGCAGTAAATGCGCCCGTTCCAAGCGAGAAGGTCCCACGAGCTCCGTGAATCTGTGGCGGCTGGGAAGCCGACTCACCGAGCTCACTCCTTCTTCCTACGAGAGGCCGTTAAACACGGGGTTCCCCCTCTCCCCCGACATGTCTCCATAAACATTAGCATAATGCTATCAATCTTTTCATTAACACGGGAGTTCACAGTCTTCAAGTGCTATTAAATAATCCTGCCCCTTAGCGCAATGCCAAGAAATGGAGACTTGATTCACAACGGACCTTTTTTATTTTTCAACTGTGAAACCAACGAAGAAGAATTATTTCCACCAACTTCATCATCATCATCACTGTGTGGTGCTTAGTTTTCCCAAGTGGGCTCAGGTTGAATAAGTTTGAGTCAAAACTAGTGACCTCCACTGGAAGATGTATACATATATATTTTTAGTTATAGGGAGACGGACAGACAAGAAGGGAGAGAGATGAGAAGCATCAGTTCTTCATTGCAGCACCTTAGTTGTTCATTGGTTGCTTTCTCATATGTGCCTTGACCAGGGGGGCTACAGCAGAGCGAGTGACCCCGTGCTAAGCCAGCGACCTTGGGCTCAAGCCAGTGACCTTGGGCTCAAGTCAGAGACTTTGGGCTTCAAGCCAGTGACCATGGGTTCATGTCTATAATCCCACACTCAAGCCAGAGACCTTTGGGCTCAAGCCAGCGACCATGGGGTCATGTCTATAATCCCACACTCAAGCCAGCAACCTTTGCACTCAAGCCAGCAACCACGAGGTCATGTCTATGATCCCATACTCAAGCCAGCGACCTTTGAGCTCAAGCCAGCAACCATGAGGTCATGTCTATAATCCCACAGTCAAGCCAGTGACCTTTGGGCTCAAGCCAGTGACCATGGGTTCATGTCTATGATCCCACAATCAAGCCAGCGACCTTTGGGCTCAAGCCAGCGACCATGGGGTCATGTCTATAATCCCACAGTCAAGCCAGTGACCTTTGGACTCAAGCCAACACCCATGGGGTCATGTCTATAATCCCAGTCAAGCCAGCGACCTTTGGGCTCAAGCCAATGACCATGGGGTCATGTCTATGATCCCACACTCAAGCCAGCGACCTTTGGGCTCAAGCCAGTGACCATAGGTTCATGTCTATAATCCCACACTCAAGCCAGCGACCTTTGAGCTCAAGCCAGCAACCATGGGGTCATGTCTATGATCCCATACTCAAGCCAGCGACCTTTAAGCTCAAGCCAGCAAACATGGGGTCATGTCTATAATCCCACACTCCAGCCAGCAACCTTTGGGCTCAAGCCAGCGACCATGGGGTCATGTCTATAATCCCACAATCAAGCCAGTGACCTTTGGGCTCAAGCCAACAACCATAGGGTCATGTCTATAATTTCAGTCAAGCCAGCGACCTTTGGGCTCAAGCCAGTGACCATGGGGTCATGTCTATGATCACACAATCAAGCCAGCGACCTTTGGGCTTAAGCCAGTGACCATGGGGTCATGTCTGTAATCCCACAGTCAAGCCAGTGACCTTTGGGCTCAAGCCAACACCCATGGGGTCATGTCTATAATCCCAGTCAAGCCAGCGACCTTTGGGCTCAAGCCAGCGACCATGGGGTCATGTCTATAATCCCACAGTCAAGCCAGTGACCTTTGGGCTCAAGCCAACACCCATGGGGTCATGTATATAATCCCAGTCAAGCCAGCGACCTTTGGGCTCAAGCCAGCAACCATGGGGTCATGTCTATGATCCCACACTCAAGCCAGCGACCTTTGGGCTCAAGCCAGTGACCATAGGTTCATGTCTATGATCCCACAGTCAAGCCAGCGACCTTTGGGCTCAAGCCAGTGACCATAGGGTCATATCTGTAATCCCACAGTCAAGCCAGTGACCTTTGGGCTCAAGCAACACCCATGGGGTCATGTCTATAATCCCAGTCAAGCCAGCAAACTTTGGGCTCAAGCCAGTGACCATGGGGTCATGTCTATGATCCCACACTCAAGCCAGAGACCTTTGGGCTCAAGACAGTGACCCTGGGCTCAAGCCAGCAACCACGAGGTCATGTCTATGATCCCACGCTCAAGCTGGTGAGCCCAAGCTCAAGCTGACGACCTCAGGGTTTTGACTCTGGTTCCTCGGTGTCCCAGGTCAATGCTCTGTGCACTGTGCCACCAGTTGGTCAGGCTAGATAGAAGATCTCTTTATAAAGAGGTCCTTTTGAACATTTCCATTAGAAACACTATGTAAAACACTATTTCATTATCTTGACCTTCCATCGTTGACACTTGATTTGGAGTCTGATTTTTCTTTTGTTTTCTCTTTCAGCATTATTTAGTTTTGCTCTATTTTCGTTGGGATTCCAGTTTTCATAAAGTCATTCTTTGCATATCAGAGAGCCGGGCATATCTGACATTCAATGAATTAATTTAAGGTTCCAATTACATAGCATAGATTTTAGCAAACTTTCCTGCTCTCTACAGTGGGGGAAAAAACACTGAGATGAAGAAGACTTCACTCCATAAATATTTAGATGTCCCAGATGGTGACTGTGGCTATGGCATTGGGCAGCATGGGAACACGGGGAAAATTGCCAATTTGCCTGATTTCTGTGTGTCACAAAATGGTGATAATAATGATATTTTTCTCTGTCTGCCTAACACTATTTTTGGAAAGAAAGATGGCAATCCCACATGGGCTCAGTGGATACTAAAGTGTCATATGAACACAAGCTGGGATTTGTCACTTGCCTAAGGGATGGTCTCACAGATCACAGCTGATGCCACATAGCCCGCCTGGTCTGAGAAGAACGAACAATTACAATACCCACTTATAGGTCTCTTTGAAAAGTCAGATTTTTATACTCTGTATTCTGCTTTTCTTCTAAAGCGTCCACATTTTTGTTTTCAGTGAGAGGAGGGGAGATAGTGAGACAGACTCTCCCAGGTCACCCAACTGGGATCTACCCGGCAACCTCTGTCTCAAATCAACCAAGGTATTTTTAGTGCCTGAGGCTGATGTGCTCCAACTGAGCTATCCTCAGCACCTATGGGCAACACTCGAACAAATTGAGCCACTGGCTATGGAAGGGGAAGAGGGAGAGGGAGAGAGAGAGAAGGAAATGGCCACTTCTGCTATGTGCCTTGACCGGGGATTGAACCTAGGATGTCCATACGGCAGGCTGATGCTCTATCCACTGAGCCAGCTGGCCAGGGCCAAACACAGGTTTTTTTTAGAGCACTGCCCTTATTTCACATGTGTTCTCTTACACGGTCCAACAGTTGGGGAACACAAACGTTCCCGTGACAGGTCATCTTCCCGTGAACACTCATTAACTGTGGCCACGGTGCTCAAGGCTCGTTCTGTATCCCGAAGCAACCACACTTTGGGGAAGAATGACGAAATATGTTAGGACAGTCCAAAAAAACACGCTCCTGGTCTCTCCGGGGTCAAGCCGGAGACACGGATCACGGAGCACGAGACACACAACGGCGGAGATCGTGGGAGTTGGGAGCCTGGAGAACCTCTGACATACGATCATCCGTGAACCTTGTATGTATATTAGAAAGAGACACCAGGAAGGCAGCTGCCCCAGTGTGCTTGTCAGTGTCACCCCCGCCCCCCCCACACACACACACAAAGGAGGCGCTAAGGACAGACACAGTTATTCTGAGACTTGGTGACTCATTAGAGATTTATGGGGAAGAAATAAAAAAAACCTTAAATCTCCCTATGCCAGAATATGATGTATGAACCTATTCTTCAGCTTGGTTCTATTAGGTTTGTGTGTGCGTGTGTGTCTGTGTGTGCGTGTGTGTGTAAAGAATCTTAAATGTCCCCTCCTGCAGAGTGGGGACACAATCTCGAATTCTCAGGCCGTCACACGCCTCATTCTTCTTCACCGGCTCATTAACGTCCCCGGCACGTCCCGTGGTTAAAATGTGCTACTGCCTTAGAGGGTTGCATCATAATTAGTCATTAGGGAGAACGTGAGATGCCCTACGCGCTGCGAGGCAACACGGCACCTATGAACTGTGTTTGGGAGAGGAGCGGGGAGTGTACGTGGGGACCCCCCCCCAAAAAAAAGGGTGTATGCGTCTCTAATGCAAATCACCCTCTTGGTGGTGCATTAAATAAAGCCCGATTTTTAATCAGATGGGAATCCGGGCTTCCGAGCCACGAGTCCGTGAACGATGAATACGCTAAAAATGTGACACTGTGCGTTATTATTATTTGCTAAGCGGAGAACAGAGCGAGTCCTGATTAAACTCAGAACGCTGGGAATAAAAACGTAATTGTCCGCTGATGTATGTGGGCCGGAGGGCGGCGGGTCCTACGGGAAATAATTTTTACTCTGACGCTAAAAATCCCTCAAATAATTCATGCTTCTCAATTAGATTCCGTAGGCTCGTGACAGGAGCAAACGGTGGGCGCTGACGTTACATTAATATCGTCAATAGGAGCTTAAAGGAAAATTGCCCATGTTAGCTCAAGTCAGGAATCCGAGTGTAGCCTGCAAGTTTAAAAACCACAACAAGACACTCCGTTACCGACACGGATCCAGCTTTGAAGTCACTCACGCTTTGTGTCCGTGAGCAGTAGGTGTAGAGCAGTGGTAGTCGATCAACCTGGTCCCTACCGCCCACTAGTGGGCGTTCCACCTTTCATGGTGGGCAGTAGAGGAGCAACCAAAGTATAAATAAAGAGATAGATTGAACTATAGTAAGCTGTTTTATAAAGATTGATTCTGCCAAACGTAGCAACAATCCGGCATAAAGTACTTGGTAAGTCATTATGATTGTATGCTTTCACTTGCTGTCACTCTGCTTTATACATTTTATAAAGTAAAGTGACTTCCCTACTTTATATTAAATCACCATGACTGTGGCACCGGTGGGCGGTGAGAAAACGTTACTACTCACAGAGATACAGAAGTGGGCGGCAGGTATAAAAAGGCTGACGACCCCTGGTTTACGGGGAGAGAGTCACAGTAGAGCCCAATGTTCCAGAGAAAGATTCCACGCATTAGGTGACGTCGAACCTCGTAAAACTATCTTCCAACAGAGCAGATGGCGAGAGGTCAAAGGAGACATCGATGTTGGCGCGCTTGTGATCAGAGCACAAAACGTCACCTGAAACAGAAGGTTCCATTGTCCGGACAGCCCCCTTCCCAATCCACTCACCTACGGATGGGCACCTGGGCTGCCTCCGTATTTGGCTACTGCAGACAGCGCTGCAGTGAACATAGGGGTGCGTCTGTCTTTTTGAATAAGTGTTTTACTTTATTTTTGTTGTTGTTGTTTTTTTGTATTTTTCTGAAGCTGGAAACGGGGAGAGAGTCAGACAGACTCCCGCATGCGCCCCACCGGGATCCACCCGGCACGACCACCAGGGGGCGACGCTCTGCCCACCAGGGGGCGATGCTCTGCCCCTCCGGGGCATCACTCTGCCGTGACCAGAGCCACTCTAGCGCCTGGGGCAGAGGCCATGGAGCCATCCCCAGCGCCTGGGCCATCTTTGCTCCAATGGAGCCTTGGGTGCGGGAGGGGAAGAGAGAGACAGAGAGGAAGGAGAGGGAGAGGGGTGGAGAAGCAAATGGGCGCTTCTCCTGTGTGCCCTGGCCAGGAATCGAACCCGGGTACCCCACACGCCAGGCTGACGCTCTACCGCTGAGCCAACTGGCCAGGGCCTACTTTATTTTTATTAATTTATTCATTGTAGAGAAAAGAGTCAGAGAGAGAGAGAGAAGGGAGGGAGGAGCAGGAAGCATCAACTCCCACATGTGCCTTGACCGGGCAAGTCCAGGGTTTCGAACCGGCGACCTCAGCATTTCCAGGTCGACGCTTTATCTACTGCGCCACCACGGGTCAGGCTCGAATAAGTGTTTCGGACCTTCTTGAGCGCTGCATATACGCCATGGAATATTACTCAGCCATAAAAGAGAATGAAATCTTACCATTTATGACAACATGTACGGACCTAAGACCAGTGCTTCTCAACCTTTCTAAGGCCGTGGCCCCGCAATACAGTTCCTCATGTTGCGGTGACCCCCAAACCAAAAAATAATTTTGGTGGCTACTTCATAACTGTAATTTTGCTACAGTTACGATTCGGAATGTAAATACCTGATATGCATGATGTATTTTCCGATGGCTTTAGGCGACCCCTGTGTTTTGGGTTGTTCGACCCCCGCCGGGATCGCGACCCACAAGGTTGAGAACCGCTGACCTAGATCGTATTATGCCAAGAGACAGAAGGAAGTCAGAGAAATACACTATATGATCTCATTTCTTTCTGGAATGTAAGGAACAAAATAAATGAACAGAAAATAGAAACAGACTCGTAGACACAGAGAGCAGATGGGATGGTCACCAGAGGGGAGGGAGGGGTTTGGGGGGTCCGAATGACCAAGGAGAAGGGACTGAGAGGTACAGGTGGGCAGTCACAGCGCAGTCACAGGGAACAGGGTCAGTCCTGTGGTCATCACTGTGTGTGGTGATGGGTGAGTACTGGACTTACTGGGGGGAATCACTTTATAACTTCTACAAATGTCTAATCACTATGCTGTCCACTGGAAACTAACGTCGTATTAAATTTCAACTGTAATTAAAAAAAAAAGAAAAGAAAAAATATTTAGAGGGTTGATTGACAGAATGGACTTACAAAATGGAATGATAACTAATAAATTGTAGCTAGCGACCTCAACCTGACCAGATCTACTACTAGGCATAATGCTGAATTTAAAATAAAAAGCAAGTCAGTGGATAAAGCGTCGACCTGGAAATGCTGAGGTCGCCGGTTCAAAACCCTGGGCTTGCCTGGTCAAGGCACATATGGGAGTTAATGCTTCCAGCTCCTCCCCTCCCCTCTCTCCCTCTCTCTCTCCTCTCTAAAATGAATTAAAAAAAATTGCCTGACCTGTGGTGGCGCAGTGGATGAAGTGTCGACCTGGAATCCTGAGGTCGCTGGTTCAAAACCCTGGGCTTGTCTGGTCAAGGCACATATGGGAGTTGATGATTCCTGCTCCTCCCCCCCTTCTCGCACTCTCTCTCTCACTCACACTCTCTTCTCTCTCTAAAAAAAAAAAAAAAATGAAAAGCAGGTCAAAACAGAATTTGTCCAGCGCGATCATATTTAGAGAACTATGAAAAAAGAAGAATAATTTGAAGGATATAATCATATCACTAATATAGTCACCTATTGATATCTAGAGACACAGATGTAAACATAACTTAGAATAAGAGTGAATATAAACAGATAGGCACATAAGTCACGTGAGGATAGAGGACAAGAATGCCTTCTTCAGTTTGGGGAGTTGAATGACATCTCCGTACTCCCTACATTTCCCCTTATACTATCAATCCAATTTGTTTTGAACTGGAGGGATATTTATGCTTACAGATAAGGAGACAGTGTCCTCTTCTCTCATTATGCGATGTGCCCCGATTTGCATAATCTAATACCACATTTATTTGAAGCCTAAGGGAGTTTGAGCCGCACCAGACCGCTGTTTGCCCTCTGATGGGACCATTCAGTGTCCAAACTCAATAGCTGCAGGCTGATTTTTTTTTTTAATTTTTTTTTTTTTAGGGCATTTTTGTCCAGAGCCAACCCCCGTCTGTCTGTTTCCACGGCGACCTCCGTATTACGGCATTTCCCTCCCAAGTCATAGCCGTTGTAGCTCCATTTCCCCTCATTTATCTCTCTAGCTTCTGCTATAAATTATTCCACACGCTTGAGGGACAGTCGGAGGCCCTGAAGGCAAAGGTGTGTTCTCGGAAGTATCCCCTGTTATTCATTCTCTGTGTCATGATCCCTCCTTTGGCTACATTTTTTATATTTTTATCAATTACAATGTAGGCAGAAGGTTGGCGCAGGTTTGAATTCCACACGGCGGGCGTCTCAATGGCTAACCACGTCTCTGTGGTCGGTCTGGCGGGGAGAAACCAACCAGCTCCTGGGGAGACATCTATGATGACACACATTCCCATCCGCTCTACGTAAACCTTCCCACCACCCTGGATGCTTGATGAGGACTCGTAGGGGTCCCTCAAAGGTGCCCAGAGACAGAAAGGAGTGCTGTTGAAGAAGCGTCTCGCGCCTGTGTTTTATAACATGCTCTGCTCTGAAAACGCGGAGGAGAAGTCACCGTGTGCTCCTAAAGGCGGAGGAGGTGAGGAAGAACTCACTCTCCATGTGAGCTGGCACGCTCGTTCCGTGTTCACACCTGACTGAGAGAGAAATCACCACAGTGACACGCAGAAGTCACAACCTGTAGAATAAAAGCTCTCTTCTGCACGTCTGCCCAGCAAAGAAAGGCTCCCTACACTTAGCGAGCATTTGGCTTACGATGGTTCACTTGCCTAATGCTGTTTTATCTGAGAAAGGTGGCCTGTTAGCACCAAACACTTGAAAGTTTATTCTTGAAACCTCAGTCTCTCATCAGTTAAAAGAGAGAGAGAGAGAGAGTGTGTGTGTGTGAGAGAGAGAGTGTGTGTGCGTGTGTGTGTGAGAGAGAGAGAGAGAGAGAGAGAGAGAGAACTATTGGCAGGATAGTATAACCCTCCAAGGGTTTGTACAGAGCGTAAGAATAATAGCAATGAGAGGCCTGACCTGTGGTGGCGCAGTGGATAAAGCGTCGACCTGGAAATGCTGAGGTCGCCGGTTCGAAACCCTGGGTTTGCCTGGTCAAGGCACATATGGGAGTTGATGCTTCCAGCTCCTCCCCACCTTCTCTCTCTGTCTCTCTCTCCTCTCTCTCTCTTCCTTTCTCTCTCCTCTCTAAAATGAATAAATAAAATAAAATAAAAAATTAAAAAGAAGAAGAAAAATAGCAATGAGAAAAGATGCTGTGTTGCTGGACTTCAGGTGGGTACACTGGAGAAGTCTGGGGTTTCCCGTGCAGGGGCAGGTTTGAGACATGGTCACTGAGCAGATAGATCTCCAAGGACGCTCAACACGAGGTCGTTCGATCTACACAGTCGGACGTGTCCCGTTTGGCCATTATTCCCTGCAGACATGTTCGTATCGCCGAGATCTGTCCAGCCTTGGAAGGGCGGATCGATTCTCGGTCTGCATGCAGCATTGGGGCTGTTACTTCTGTGCGGGCGCTGAGGAATAGGCACAGGCGGTATCTGCATGCCCCGCGGCGCCTGGAGATGACGAATAGAAAACTGCTCCTGAGAAATGGCGTGCCTGGGTCCCAGCCATCGGGCGGGCGCACGAGTCATAACCCGGGAGCCAGTCTGTCACGTAGAAGAGCTGTCCCACGTAACCTGATCCGCTGCATGCAACGGAGGAGCCGGTGAAATTTCCTCAGGTCTTGACAGTGCCGTGCAGAAAACAGTGAAGGTACGTACAACCCCGAGGGTGAGCGATATGTTAACCTTTTCAATCTTCTTAGGGCTCCCTGGACCAAGGCAAAGAAGAGGGGACTGCATTCCAACGGGCACCAGGCGGAGACAATGCCACAGCACGCCACCGCCGACCCCAGCCCGAGCAGACAGCCCCGTGTCGGCTGGGCGCCTGATGTGAGAGCACGTCTGTGGCCACACGCATGGCACTGTCACCTGCCTCTGGGCATCGCAGCCTTGTGTCAGGAGAGCTTCTCCTCACGGGAGGTAGAGACGACCACCAGGAAAACATCGACACCGTTTTGTCTAAATGTTCGATGGACCCCTGTCCCCTGATGGTTTCATATGGGCAAAGCAACAGGAAGAGACGGGTGGAGCTTGGGAAGACTAGGAAAAGAAAAAGATACAAAATATCTAAGCTGACCGTCTCTGTGACAAACAAGAAGATACAGAGTATCTAAGATGACCGGACAAGAAGATACAGAGTATCTAAGCTGATATAGAGTATCTAAGCGGACAGGAAGATACAGAGTATCTAAGCTGATATAGAGTATCTAAGCGGACAAGAAGATACAGAGTACCTAAGCTGATATACAGTATCTAAGCTGACCCAGACAAGAAGATACAAAGTAGCTAAGCTGACCTGGACAAGAAGATACAAAGTAGCTAAGCTGACCAGACAAGAAGATACAGAGTATCTAAGCTGATATAGAGTATCTAAGCAGACAAGAAGGTACAGAGTATCTAAGCTGATCAGACAAGAAGATACAGAGTATCTAAGCTGATACAGAGTATCTAAGCTGACTGGACAAGAAGATACAGAGTATCTAAGCTGATATAGAGTATCTAAGCGGACAGGAAGATACAGAGTATCTAAGCTGATATAGAGTATCTAAGCGGACAAGAAGATACAGAGTATCTAAGCTGACCAGACAGGAAGATACAGAGTATCTAAGCTGATATAGATTATCTAAGCGAATAAGAAGGTACAGAGTATCTAAGCTGACCAGACAAGAAGATACAGAGTATCTAAGCTGACCATGTCTATAACAAACAAGAAGATACAGAGTATCTAAGCTGATATACAGTATCTAAGCTGACCAGACAAGAAGATACAAAGTAGCTAAGCTGACCAGACAAGAAGATACAGAGTATCTAAGCTGATATAGAGTATCTAAGCTGACGGGCTCTGTGACAAACAAAAGGATTCAGAGTATCTAAGCTGACCCTCTCTGTTCCCTGCAGAAACTGGCCCCCAAGGCTAATAGAGAGAGCTGTGTTGGTTCACTTAGTAGCCTCAGGATGTTGGTGGCCCTGCATTCTGGTGTGTTTGGGGATGGGGGCAGGGCCCACAAAGACGGGGTGTTCTTCAGACCCAGAGGTGCAAGCAGCGAGTGAGCACACTCGAGTGGGTTGTCTCACGTGGTTCTGTGCCGTAAAATAAAAACGGGACGGTGGTGGGAGAGTCGCCTCCGGCTGGGGGCTGTCAGCCGCCTTTGCTCACAGTTGGGGTCCTACCTGTGAGCCTCTGTTTGTGCCCTGTGGGAAATAAAACTAACCAGAAGCCGCCGAGCCTTCAGGGTGGCCAGCCCGGGTGATGCCTCTCGGTCTTAGCGTCCCCCCCCCGCCCCGGTGGTGGGAGACGGACCACCCCCTCTTCAAGGAGGGTCAATCCAGGAGGAATGAGGCAGCCTCTCAGCGTTGTTCATTGTTCTGTCATTCAGGAGGACAGGCGTCCCCGAGACCCAGGCAAGAAGAGGGACCAAGTTCCCCACGGGGTGAGCATGAAGGTAGATATAAGCTTGCTGTGGGTGTCACCGTGAATGCCGGCAACCGCGGC
This sequence comes from Saccopteryx bilineata, assembly GCF_036850765.1. NCBI lineage: Eukaryota > Metazoa > Chordata > Mammalia > Chiroptera > Emballonuridae > Saccopteryx > Saccopteryx bilineata. The sequence continues at coordinate 144,339,686 of NC_089502.1, read as the reverse complement.
GTCTCCACAGCAGGGGAATGGTTCCCTGGCGCTGCCGGAGGCCGGAAGCCCAGCACGCACGTGTGAGCGGTGCCTTGCTCCCCGGGAGGCCGCGGGAGGGGACCCTTCCTCGCATCTCACCAGTCTGTGGAGACTGGCTGCAGTCTCTGGTGCCCTGCATCTGTGGGCACATGGTCCTGTCCCGTGTCTGTCTGCATCCAAACCTCCCTGGCCTCTCTCCTGCAAGGACAGCGGTCAGCGGACGGAGGGCCCACCCTGCTTCGGGGTGACCTGGGAGAGACCCCTCACGGACCCCCACCTGCGAAGGCCTTCCGGGATTCCTGACGACATCAACGTGGGGTCAGGGCCCCTTGCGTGCCCCGCAGTATGTCCTGGCCTTCTCCCAGCCCTCTCGGCGCGGTCCCCGACGTCCAGAGGAGTGACCGCCGCAGCAGCGGGAGGACTGAGAAGCCCGGCGTTCCGGGCACAGCTGGTGTTGACAGAGCGAGGCGGGCCTGGGGTCTCGTGCCGGGCAGGCTCTGGGATGCCCCGTCTGAGGGAGCGGTGGCCCGTCCGTGGTGGGCTTGGGGACACCAGTGAGGACCCACAGCAACAGGAGTGGGGACAGGCACCCGGCTCCAGCTGAGCCACCGGGCGCCCTGCAGAGGAGGACGTCACCTGCACCTGGCCCTGGGCACTGCCCTCCTGCATGGGTTTCATCACCTCAGCGACAGCGGGGGCCCGAGGTCCCCCTTTTCCCGTGTGTCCTTTCCCCTCCAGGGTGGAGAACGCTCTGCCACTGCCCTGTCCCTGCTGCGTGTCCTGGTGGGGGCCCTGCCACGCCGGCCCCGTCACGGGGACGCAGCTACAAAGAGCGTGCTCCGGGCCCGTCTACGTCGGGGAGGCCGTCCCTGCACTGGCCGGCTGTGTCTGCCGTCAGGGACACTGTAAGGGACCGAGAAGTGTGTGCAGGACATCTCGGGGCTGGTGGGCAAGACATCAGGGTGACGCAGGGGCGGCCACACTCAGCTGGCTGCACACAAGCAGAGCAGGGCTGACGAGGGTTTGGGCTCAGAGGAGGGACTCAGAGGGGTACCCCTTCTAGCCAGCCCAGCGGACACCTGTGCCCCCAGATGGGTGTCCCCGGGGAGGTCAGCCACGGGGGAGTCCCGAGCCGGATGCCCGCCTCTCTGGAAATAGATCCCGCCGTGAGGACCACAGTGACCAGGGGGACACTGGGTGCCTCCGTAGTGACCTCCTCTCCCAGATGCCAGACCAGGGAAGCCTCCCACGCCCTCCCCCCTCAGCTTAGAGCAGGGGTCCCCAAACTACGGCCCGCGGGCCACATGCGGCCCCCTGAGGCCATTTATCCGGCCCCCGCCTCACTTCCGGAAGGGGCACCTCTTTCATTGGTGGTCAGTGAGAGGAGCATAGTTCGCATTGAAATATTGGTCAGTTTGTTGATTTAAATTTACTTGTTCTTTATTTTAAATATTGTATTTGTTCCCGTTTTGTTTTTTTACTTTAAAATAAGATATGTGCAGTGTGCATAGGGATTTGTTCATAGTTTTTTTTTATAGTCTGGCCCTCCAACGGTCTGAGGGACAGTGAACTGGCCCCCTGTGTAAAAAGTTTGGGGACCCCTGGCTTAGAGGGAAGACAGGCGTCTGTCCCTTGCCGCTACGGACAGCTTCCTCGGGACGCCAACCCTCGGGACCCGGTCTCAAATTCATCTGAACGCCAGCGACCTCGGGAGCTGGCTTCCGACCAGCCATGTGGGCCCCGGTCCTCCACGCCGGCCCAGGGCGGGCAGCTGCCGTGTGTGCGAAGGGAGTTCTATCAACATGAGCCCCGGGGCTGCATTGCACGGGGCTCTCCCAGGCTGCAGCCCTGGGTTGGAGGAGTCCGGAAAAGGCTGGCCCTTTACACACACTGAGTGCCGACCCCGTGGAGGAGGAGGAGACAGAGTCTTGTCCCTCACACAGTGAAGCGAGGCATCTTCCCCATCGGCAGTGAGCCCTCCATAGTGTTTAATACGCCCCTGTCCACCCGGATGCCGGGTGAGGAAGCACAGAGTGGACGTCAAGCGTCTTGTGGACAAGAAAGAGGAGAGAGACAGGAAGAGGCCACCCCAAGAGCAGTGAGAACGTGTGAGAAAGTGGACGCCGCCCGGCGGGACGACAGGACGAGACGGGACCAGGAGTCTCCCCATGTGGGAGACAGACGTCCGTCTGTCCGCTCTGCCTGTCTCACGACTGCCGGGACTGCCAGGCGTCAGCGTCTCTCAGGCTGGGGTGCCCCGTGGATTCGGAGTTCCCAGTGCTGTCCCCTGCAAACGTTTCCTTCGGGTACAGAACGGGTGTTTCTGTGAAAATGGACTGGTTTTGTTCTTTTTTTTCCAGATGGACGGAGCCAGGTGGGTGCTACACTTATGGGTGAACCACGGTTGAAGGGATACAAATGTCAGACTATATGGTGGATACAGGGAAGCACAAATACTGATCGACTGACGACCCAGGCAACTTACAGCCATTCGACTTGGCGGCCACAATCGCTAGCTAGCCACGACTGCTCCGCGTCTGGCAGCGCAAGCGTCGCCCAGCTGGGCGTGCGGACGACAGTGCGGACCAGCTTCTCGGCTGTTCTCGGAAAAGAGGGTTATTTTCACCGGAACTGAGGACATCTCATGGACCCGTACCACGAAGACAAAGCACCTTGTATCCAGAAACACTGGTGTGGGCGCCAGTATGGGACGGCTGTTGGTCGTCTGTCTGTATACCGTACCCCAGGGGTCCCCAAACTACGGCCCGCAGGCCTCGTGCGGCCCCCTGAGGCCATGTATCCGGCCCCCGCCGCACTTCCGGAAGGGGCACCTCTTTCATTGGTGGTCAGTGAGAGGAGCATAGTTCCCATTGAAATACTGGTCAGTTTGTTGATTTAAATTTACTTGTTCTTTATTTTAAATATTGTATTTGTTCCCGTTTTGTTTTTTTACTTAAAAATAAGATATGTGCAGTGTGCATAGGGATTTGTTCATAGTTTTTTTTTTATAGTCCGGCCCTCCAACGGTCTGAGGGACAGTGAACCGGCCCCCTGTGTAAAAAGTTTGGGGACCCCTGCCGTACCCATTACAACGCAGGCCAGGCAGACAGAGACGGGCGCCCCGCCTGCAACCTCACCAACGAGATAAACCACAGAGAAACACACTCACAGGCGCAGAGAACAGACTGACACCTGTCGGTCGGGGCGACACGCAGAGCATGATTTGTCCAACTGGACACCGGACACCTCTGTGGTTTTATCAACCAGCGTCACCCTGATGCGTTCAATAAAAAGGTTTCAAAAACGATCTCACCTCTTTTGAACGTTGATGGTATATTTTAACACAACGGACGCCAGGTTTTCTGTGAAAATGGGCTGTTTCTCTCTCTCTCTTTTTTTTTTTTCAGATGGATGGAGCCAGGTGGGCGCTAGACTTATATGGGAACCACCGTTGAAGGGGTACAGATGTCAGACCACATGCTGGACACAGGGAAGCACAAATATTGATCGGTTGACAACCCATGCAACTTACAACCATTCGACTTGATGACCACAATCGCTAGTCACGACTGCTCCACGTCTGGCAGCGCAAGCGTTGCCCACCTGGGTGTACGTACGACAGTGCGGACCAGCTTCCGGCAGCACTACCGTCTCCGCGTGCACCGTGTCAACTGTTATCCCAGACTCAGTACAGCAATTTGTGTTTTGTGTCTTGGATATTTTTCATCCCAACCCCTCCCAAGGTGTCTACCAAGAGGAAACTGTCTTTGCCAATATTAAACCAGTTGTACTGGTAATGCTGTGTTTTACTTAAACCTGACGAATGTAAAAATAAGAAACAAAATGGTGTGGAGATGATACAAATGGCGTAAAATGAACAAAAAAAATTATGATATATAAGAATAGTGAAAAAAAATTATGTAAAATGTGACTTAAAGATTTTTATAACATCATCTTACAGTACTGTGCATCAGTGGCCCCCAACCTTTTTTGGGGCACGAACCGGTTTGATGTCAGAAAATATTTTCACAGACCAGCCTTTAGGGTAGGACGGATAAATGTATCACGTGACCGAGACAAGCGTCAAGAATGAGTCTTAGATGGATGTAACAGAGGGAATCTGGTCATTTTTTAAAAATAAAACATCGTTCAGACTTAAATATAAATAAAACAGAAATAATGTAAGTTATTTATTCTTTCTCTGTGAACCAGTACCAAATGGCCCATGGACCAGTATCGGTCCGTGGCCTGGGGGTTGGGGACCACTGCTGTACATATAGCCTACTCAACTTATGACCAAATCGTGTTACGACCGGTCTGTCAGAACCAATCCTGGTCGTAAGTCGAGCACTAGCTGTATAAAGTATATCGTAATGTTGAATGCCAGCTATAATTGGGAAAAGAAAGAAAGAAAGAAAGAGAGAAAGAGAGAGAGGAAGAGAGGAAGGGAGGAAGAAAGGAAGAAAGGAAGGGAGGAAGGAAGGAAGGAAGGAAGGAAGGAAGGAAGGAAAGAAGGAAGGAAGGAAAGAAGGAGGGAGGGAGGGAGGGAGGGAGGGAGGAAGGAAGGGGGGAAGGAAAGAGAGAGAAAGAGAAAGGAGGGAGGGGGGAAGGAGGAAGGAAATAAGAAAGGAAGGAAGAAAGGAAGGAAAGAAGGAAGGAAGGGAGGGAGGGAGGGAGGGAGGAAGAAAGGAAGAAAATGGTTAGCAGTGGTACATACAAACATTTCTGGGGCATATTTGCGTTTCAGTGTTCCGTACAAACTCACACCAAAAGAAAAAAAAAGTCACAAAAAGACTTCCCCATTGATGCTGGGTCAGACCTACCTCTCTCCTTGATATAACAGACCTCTAATTAGTTAAGATCCAGTGACTGTGTTTCCACAGCGGCTTCTAATTAATATCCATGTTCAAGTGCGTGTTAGGTTGACCCAGAGCACGGGGTATCGTTCAGAGGAGTTTGCCAGATATATTCCCCCCCCCCCTTCATTCTTTTCAGCTCCTGCGGTCGGCAGGATAATGCAAAGCACTACAATGGCTATTCTTCCACAACGGTTCCGCCAAACCTCAACCGCCGTCAGTCCCTGCAGCGCGCGGTTCAGAGAGGATCCCACGTTCCCCGTTTCACAAGGGTCACGGAGTTAATGCCGACACGCCCTTCTCTCCGTCTCGCCGCGAACGTGCTAACCGTGGCGCATTATCCAACCTCCACATCTTCCTATTAAAATGCATATGAGGGTATTTAATATTCAAAGTCTAATGGAGTCCAAAAAATCTTTTTTTTTTTTTTTTTACTATTTCTGGAAAACGGAGGGCGGGGATTATTCAATGCTCATACGAGAGAAAAAAAAGTCTCACTGACTCTATGAAAAGAGAAGGGAGGTCAGAGAAGGACATGTGGACCTGAGGGTTAAGGCAGAGAGGGGGCAGGTAGGGTGGCTTCAACTGACGAAGACCACAGACTCGAACCCTGGCCCTGGGGGCTGCCTTAGTCACGTAGAGCTATTCAACTGACTCCTCAGGTCATACCCTTCTCCAATCTCCATTGTACCTTTCCTTGAAATCATGATTTGTCAACAAAAAGACATAATTGACTGAAAGAGGTATAATAGAAACACCAGCTAAAATAAATGAAGAAATGGCACCTATTCCCGGATGCGATTATTCATTATTGTTAAATGTATATATATTTTTTTCAAACTATACCTACTCACCCACACAGGTATATCCCAGGTGGTAAAGCAGGGGTCCCCAAACTTTTTACACAGGGGGCCAGTTCACTGTCCCTCAGACCGTTGGAGGGCCGGACTATTAAAAAAAAAACAACTATGAACAAATCCCTGTGCACACTGCACATATCTTATTTTAAAGTAAAAAAACAAAACGGGAACAAATACAATATTTAAAATAAAGAACAAGTAAGTTTAAATCAACAAACTGACCAGTATTTCAATGGGAACTATGGACCTGCTTTTGGCTAATGAGATGGTCAATGTGCTCCTCTCGCTGACCACCAATGAAAGAGGTGCCCCTTCCAGAAGTGCCTTTATCCAGCGGGGGCCGGATAAATGGCCTCAGGGGCCATATGCGGCCCACGGGCCGTAGTTTGGGGACCCCTGTGGTAAAGGATCACATCACCCGCGATTGGCTGTCACCAAAATGCCAAGGAGGACAGAAACGGACGGGAGACCACAATGCACGTGGAGAAATGGCTAAAAGCCAACACTAAGTGCTGACGAGGGCGCAGAGCATCAGGGACGCCCCGCTCGCTGCTGGTGGGAACACCAACCGGGGACAGTCGCTGCCGAGGGACCCCGTGGCAGTTTCCCGTAGCTCGATACAGTCAGACCGTCCCCTCCGAAAATTTACAGATAGAACCGAACGGGTCGGAAAGGTCGGGGTACGGGTAGCTCTGCAGACGAGGGTTGAGAGCAGAGTCGTTCACAATTTCTGAACAGTGGGGATGGGCGACGTGCCCTTTGCCAGGCGAACGGGTGAAGAGAGTGTGGTATGTACCCACAGAACGGCGGAATGCCACTCGGGCAACAAGGGAGAGGTTACTAGCCACGCAAAACGTAGCTGGGTATTAGGTTAATCTTGCCGAGGGGGGGAAGTGGGTCTGAGGGATTCGCTGCCTCCTGTGGGATCCGTGAGTACGTCGTCCCGCCAGAAGGCGGAACTGCACCAGGGACATTTCACGCCCTTTCTTCGCATGACTGTATTTTCCAAAATCTCTACCAGAATTGATCCACAAGTTCACTGTCCTGTCGAAGGGCGTTTTCTATCTGTACTTCCCAGAATTGGGCTCCTTCACTAGTCTGCGCATGCGCGCACACACACACACACACACACACACATAGAAATCCCATATTTCATGTAAATTATCCTTGCGTCCATGATTAGGCTAGAATCCTCCTCTACTGCAATTCAGGACGAAATAACAGATTGCATTCCATCTCCGCAAACCAGAGGTCTAATCGGTACTCACGCCGGAGCAAATAGTAGGTGGTGAAGGTTTTTGGCATCCATGAATATCGTGTATTACCATTATCATGTTCCAATTATCGGCTGGATTTAGCCAACCCTTCACGATCATGATGCCGCCCTTCTGCCAAGCACATTCCATGGGTTTTTTTGTTTGTTTGCTTTTTTACAGAGACAGAGAGTGAGTCAGAGAGAGGGATAGACAGGGACAGACAGACAGGAACGAAGAGAGATGAGAAGCATCAATCATTAGTTTTTCATTGCACATTGCGACACCTTAGTTGTTCATTGATTGCTTTCTCATATGTGCCTTGACCGTGGGGCTATAGCAGACCGAGTGACCCCTTGCTGGAGCCAGTGACCATGGGTCCAAGCTGGTGAGCTTTTGCTCAAACCAGATGAGCCCGCGCTCAAGCAGGCGACCTCGGGGTCTCGAACCTGGGTCCTCCGCATCCCAGTCTGACGCTCTATCCACTGCACCATCGCCTGGTCAGGCTCATTCCGTGGGTTTTTTTACAGGCTTCCCTGTTCTTGTGACACCCTGGACAATCTACCGTTTGTACTGTACGTCATCCAGGACAATAACTGTCACACAGAGAAATGCTTTGTGCCCCGCCCCGCTGTTCCACTGGGGAAGGAAATCGTGCTCAGATGGCTCTGTTTTGACCTGCTTTCATGGCAAAGCCACAATGCCCTCAGTACCCGAAGTCTTGGGTTTTGAAGGTGCTGCAGACAGTTTTCTGATCCTTCTCCACAACTTTAAACAGGACCGCGCTTTCCACAGTGGTGTGTTCACCTGATTCTACACTAATTCTAACCGTCAGCGAGGATTACCTACCAGTAACTCTGGATTCCCTATCAGTTTGGGAGGAATGTGTGTGACTTCCTGTTGTCTCTTCGGAAAATGCTGATCACCATTTCATCTTATGTTGGTATTAATGTGTCTCCCTCCCTTCCTTCGTTCCTTCCTTCCTTCGTTCCTTCCTTCCTTCCTTCCTTCCTTCCTTCCTTCGTTCTTTCCTTTCTTCCTCTTTCCCTCCCTCCCTTCCTCTCTCCCTCCCTCCCTCTCTCCATCGCTCCTTCCATCCTTCCCTTCCTTTGTCCTTCCTTCCTTCCTTCCTTCCTTCCTTCCTTCCTTCCTTCCTTCCTTCTTTCCTTCCTTCCTCCCTCCCTCCTTCCTTCCCTCCTTCTTTTTCTCCCTCCCTCCTTCCCTCCCTCCCTCCCTCCCTCCCTCCCTCCTTCCTTCCTTCCTCCCTCTCTACCTCTTTTCATCACTCCTTCCATCCCTTCCTTTGTTCCTTCTTTCCTTCCTTCCTTCCTTCCTTCCTTCCTCCCTCACTTCCTCCCTCTCTCTTTCCCTCCTTTTCTCCCTCTCTTCTTTCCTTCCTTCCTTCTTTCCTGCCTCCCTCTCTCCCTCCCTCCCTCCCTCCTTCCCTCCTTCCATTCCTCCCTCCCTTACACTAAGATAGAGTTTTAAATGTTTCAAATGGCTCACACACCTTCCGTTGGATTGACCTGGCTTCCACCCCTCTCCCTAAAACATCACCACCATGATACAATGTCCCCGAAGATACAGCAATGCTTAACGATGGAGCGGACAGTGAATGATTTCTCAGGACTCAGTCTACATTTCTGGTGCCCTCTGCACGGCTGGAATTTCAACCTCAAGGCCATCTGTGCAGATACGAGCGTAGCCTGTGGTCAATTTCTCCATGCAGCGCAGCCAGATGACACGGTCAGATTATAAATCTTTGCTGTAGATACTCCGAGGGCCTTCACGTGAATTCCAGAGACTTGGAATCCCGGAGTCGGAAAGACTCTCTCTGACCTGCATGTTTACCGTGCCTGCTAGACGCTTGCACACGCCCTGCTGTCCCGACATGGGGCATGAATGCTTCCCACGGCTTACACGTCCGTGTAAAGCAGCGGTTCTCCACCTGTGGGTCGCGACCCCGGCGGGGTCGCCTAAAGCCATCGGAAAATACATAATGCATATCAGGTACTTACATTCTGAATCATAACTGTAGCAAAATTGCAGTTATGAAGTAGCCACCAAAATTATTTTTTGGTTTGGGGTCACCGCCACATGAGGAACTGTATTGCGGGGTTCACGGCATTAGGAAGGTTGAGAGCCACTGGTCTAAAGGGTGGGGACAAGTACATACAAGAGTATTATGGTCTGGCCTGACCTGTGGTGGCGCAGTGGATAAAGCGTCAACCTGGAAACACTGAGGTTGCCGGTTCAAAACCCTGGCTTGCCTGGTCAAGGTACATATGGGAGTTGATGCTTCCTGCTCCTCCCCTTCTCTCTCTCTCTCCCCCCTCCTCTCTAAAAATGAATAAATTAAAAAAAAAGAGTATTATGGTCAATCAAAAAACCCAATAGTAACACAACTACCACTCTACACAGAAAAGAGCAGTTCCAATAAGCATCCTTTAGCATCTGGCCGCTTAGCATTACTACAGTGCTCTAAGTATGGGATAAGGACCCATGTTGGCATGGGGGGAGGTTCTGGAAGTGTGATGTGGGTTTGAATGCAAGTTAGTGATCGCTGCCCCAACTGGCTCACCGCCGAATCTCCCAGACTCTCTTGGGTCCCAGGTTGGCTGAGAAAAAAAAAATGTCAAAAACACTAGATCTAGGACCATTGATTTCCCCAAACCCAAATCTGTGGGGGGGAAAAAACCCACTTTAGAATAAAACTAGAAAATAAAAGAAGAGTCTAACCGAAGGTCAGAAGGCGTTTCATTGGAAGGAAAGGCTGGGGAAACATTCCCCCCTTTTGATATCGGTAGGTCTTCTTGCCAGCATCCTAATCGTTGCTAGACCAGTGGTTCTCAACCTTTCTAATGCCGTGACTCCGCAATACAGTTCCTCATGTGGCAGTGACCCCCAAACCAAAAAATAATGTTGGTGGCTACTTCATAACTGTAATTTTGCTACAGTTACGATTCGGAATGTAAATAGCTGATATGCATTATGTATTTTCCGATGGCTTTAGGCGACCCCGTCGGGGTCGCGACCCACAGGTGGAGAACCGCTGTGCTAGGGGGTCCCGGGGAGACAGTAACGTAGCGTCACAAAATCATAATTAAAATCAGGCCGTGCTATTTCCGACTGCATGGCTTTGGGGAACGCCTTCCCCTGTTCCCCGTGTCGAGAAAGCAAGCCGGATATAGATCTCAGTGCCCTGGAGCCCCTGGAGAAGTCTGGGGGCGTCCCCGTTACAGGCGTGCAGCCGCCTGGCAGAGCTACGCCGCTGTCAGGAGACTCGAAGACGCACAGCCACCACGTGACTAATCTTTAAAGGCAAAAACAGCAACAAGTCAGAGTGCAGTTCCACCGCCCAGCTTGTGGGTTTAATTCGCTTGGTTCAGGCCTCGTGAGGGACAGACGGTAGGGGCCGAGGAGAAACCATAACGGACCGGATATTCCCGGCAGGATCGCTTTATGTTTTAAAATAAATATAAAGACATTTATTTCACAATCTTTTGCTTTGCTTCAATGCGCTGTTCTCCTCCGGATCCACCTGCTCGTCCTGACTCGACCCCCAATTTGTTGACTCACAACAGTTGCCATGGAGACAGCTGTTATGTCAAAAAAAAGATGATTAAGACTCCCATTGGGGCCCTGGCCGGTTGGCTCAGTGGTAGAGCGTCGGCCTGGTGTGCAGAAGTCCCGGGTTCGATTCCCGGCCAGGGCACACAGGAGAAGCGCCCATTTGCTTCTCCACCCTTCCCCCTCTCCTTCCTCTCTGTCTCTCTCTTCCCCTCTGCAGCCAAGGCTCCATTGGAGCAAAGATGGCCCGGGCGCTGGGGATGGCTCCGTACCCTCTGCCTCAGGCGCTAGAGTGGCTCTGGTCATAACATAGTGACGCCCCGGAGGGGCAGAGCATCGCCCCCTGGTGGGCGTGCCGAGTGGATCCCGGTCGGGCGCATGCGGGAGTCTGTCTGTCTGTCTCTCCCCGTTTCCAGCCTCAGAAAAATACAAAAAAAAAAAAAAAAAAAAGATGATTAAGACTCCCATTGGGGTGGGGTGAACAAGGGAGCTGTCTGAACCCCGTAACAAACCAAACCCTTTCTGTTGGGCAGAAAGCCTTCAGCCAATCGGGTGTAACCCCAAACGCCTACTGTCTCTCTATGGGATTCAAGTACAGCATCATCAGCTCAATGCAACTCCAGAAGCTGCAGCAATAGCAACAAAAACGTCCTTATCCATATGCTGGGAGGGCCATTTCAGAAGACGCCACCATTGGTCCAGACGCCACCAGAGAAGCTGCCCCAGAGCGGAGCAGTAATGGCAGCCAGGCTGAAATGAGCTCCAAGTTATGGGCGTGAGCGCGCACACACACATTGTGCCTGCTACAGACCCCCCACACACGCTGAGAGGCACGGTGGTTTCTAGGACAAGCTGAGAGGCTCCTCGGACCAGAAATAGCATCCCGGTGAATCTGGAACGGCAGCTAAATGGGCCAAGTGAGTCAGCCTTTCTAACAAACAGAAGGAGAAAGGGGAGACTATTTACCGGAGCACCACATGCAGCTTACTGTATGTACGTCCATGGAGTTCTCACAACCACCTTGTGACCACACACACACACACACACACACACACACACACACAGACACACACAGCATCCTGTCATCATCATCATCCCGCTTAATGAGCTCGTCAAGTTTCGAGGGATGACAGCGTCCACGGCGAGGACGAGGATTTTGTGAGGTGCAGAGCCAGGACGGACACCCACACGCAACAACTCCACTTCCCGAGACGAGACGCGGGCTCCTCAACCCCAGAGCTCCATCCAGATCTCGGCTCCAGAAAACACCCGTGCCGTGAAGCCGAAAATGCGCCAGTCATGAATGATCACCCTGTCTCCGGGAGGTCTGGCTGCTTGGAGAGCGCCCCGGGGTCCTGACAGGAAGAGGAGAGGGGACTCCACCTGGCCACGCCCGTGGGAGGCAGGCAAGAGGACTCCAGGACCTGACCCCCTGGGGGGGGGGAGGGTGTTGTAGGCATTTTAGGCATTTTCCCTGCGGAGTCCTCACCTCAGTGGCTTCACGGGAGCACTAGTCACCCTTTCTGCCTCTTGACTTTTAACTCCAGGGAACCCAGGCAGCTGGACTTTGCACAGAGGGTACGTTCGCTGGCCCTGTTCTCAGAGGAGGCATCTGGATTCAGAGTCCCTGGACCTCCTGTTAGGAAAAGGGCTGGTCAAAAAGTAAGCCGTGTGGCCAGGCGTTCTGTTTTTGTCCCTTTAAGACAGTGAGTCCCCAACCCCCGGGCCGCGGACCGGTACCAGTCCATGGGCCATTTGGTACCGGTCCTCAGAGAAAGAATAAATAGCTCACATTATTTCCGTTTTATTGATATTGAAGTCTGAACGATGTTTTATTGTTTTAAAAATGACCAGATTCCCTCTGTTCTGTCCGTCTAAGATTCACTCTTGACCAGGGGTCCCCAAACTTTTTACACAGGGGGCCAGTTCACTGTCCCTCAGACCGTTGGAGGGCCGGACTATAAAAAAAAAAACTATGAACAAATCCCTATGCACACTGCACATATGTTATTTTAAAGTTAAAAAAAAAAAAACAGGAACAAATACAATATTTAAAATAAAGAACAAGTAAATTTAAATCAACAAGCTGACCAGTATTTCAATGGGAACTATGGGCCTGCTTTTGGCTAATAAGATGGTCAATATCCGGTTCCATATTTGTCACTGCTAGCCGTAACAAGTGATATGTGCTCCTCTCGCTGACCACCAATGAAAGAGGTGCCCCTTCCGGAAGTGCAGCGGGGGGCCGGATAAATGGCCTTAAGGGGCCGCATGTGGCCCACGGGCCGTAGTTTGGGGACCCCTGCTCTTGACGCTTGTCTCGGTCACGTGATACATTTATCCGTCCCACCCTAAAGGCCGGTCCGTGAAAATATACATATTTTCTGACATTAAACCGGTCCGTGGCCCCAAAAAAGGTTGGGGGCGACTGCTTTAAGAGAGGATGACCTGGCTTGTGTTACAAGCCCTGCGGAGAGTTCCTTCATGGTTGATACTTCGAGATCAAGGGAATTGTCAATGAAGGAAGCGTTCCCACAAAAATTGCCAATGCTATTCAGGATCATCGAGGGGGTGGGACAGCTCGCGGAATAAACAGCCTTACTGAGCTGCCAGGAGCCGTGACAAATGCATCTTCAGGACAGGGTCCCCCAAGCCCACCGCGCCGGCATTTCTGTCTCGGGAAACAGACAGAATGCTCTCCGTGCGGGCACGAGGCCGCCCCGAGATTATGCCTGACGGGGAAGGGAGGGCTGGGCAGGGCTGCTCTGCCCAGCGGAGACATCTGGTGTGTCCAGAACAGCCTCCTGGCGCCCGTCCTGGGGTGGCAGATCCCCCGCTTGGCCGGCCGACAGGGCAGGGTCTCATGGCTGCTCTGCTGTGCCCGTGCCGTGAAGACCCTCCCACGAGGGGTTTACTCTGCAGAGCAGGGACCTCTGCTCAGGCCACGAGGAGGTAGGTCCCTGAGCCTGGCCGGTCCCGGAGAACCAGAACATCCTCCCGTGCGGGGCGTGGTCACACTTCCATCGCACGGGGCAGGTGTGGCATCTGGAAATCAGGTCACTGGAGTCGTCGTCGGTTCACCTTCAGTCCTCCTTTCCCCCTCGCCCCCTTCTCCATGTGAGGAGCCTCCCCGGCACTGAGGGGGACGCTCCCCCTCAGACACGTCCGTGTGGCCCAGAGCCATCCCGTTGAGGGGTTCCATTGGTCCATGCCCTCATCAGTCCCTGCGATTGCCTGTTGTTTTCGTTTTATTTTATTTTATTATATTTTATTTTTGTTGTTGTTCTTTTTCTGAAGTGAGAATTGAGGGGAGGCAGAGAGACAGACTCCCACATGCGCCCGACCAGGATCCACCTGGCATGCCCACCAGGGGGCGATGCTCTGCCCATCTGGACCATCGCTCTGTTGCTCAGCAACCCAGCTCTTCCCAGCACCTGGAGCAGAGGCCATGGAGCCATCCTCAGCGCCCGGGGGCCAACTCCAATGGAGCCTTGGCTGCGGGAGGGGAAGAGAGAGACAGAGAGGAAGGAGAGGGGGAGGGGTGGAGAAGCAGATGGGCGCTTCTCCTGTGTGCCCTGGCCGGGAATTGAACCCGGGACTTCTACATGCTGGGTCGACGCTCTACCCCTGAGCCAACCGGCCAGGGCTATTGTCTATTGTTTCTGTTTTTCCCATTGTAGTGGCTGTGATGGGCTTTCTCATTGTGATTTTTATTGGCATATTCCTGCTGGCCAATAACGTTGAGTATTTTCATGTATTAGCTGTTCATATGTCTTTTTTTTATATATATAGACATGTCTGCTCAGTTCCTTGCATTTTTAATTTAATTATTTATTCTTCTGTTATTGAATTATAAGAGTTACTTGTCTGTATGATGAATGAAGTCCCTTATGGAACACAACAGTTATTATTTCCTGAACACAACAGTTATTATTTTCTCTGTCACTTGTCTTTGCACTTTCTTGATGGTTTCTTTCAAAGAGCAAACATTTTTCACTTTGATGAAGTCCATTTTTCTACCCTTTTTTTTGTTTTGTTTTGTGACTTGTTTGGGGGGGGGTCGTATCCAAGAAATCCTGACTGACCCCCAAAGGTCGTGGAAAAAATATTCATGTTTTCTTCCGAGGGTTTTACAATGTAGCCGTCAAATGTAGCTTTTCCGTTCTGAGTCCGGTTTGTATCAATATGTGGAGGGAGATGCCGTTCGAGTGTCATTATTTTTTATTCACAGGCATTCACGATAGGAATCATATCTACCGCACAGGGAAGTTCACACCCAGCCCCTCGCAGACTGCCCGTGAAATCGGAAACACAGAACACAGTTTTCTGAACACACAGGTATTTTATGTCTCTCAATGCCGTGGCTCTAAATCTCAAACTGAGACTCTGGGTTTGACTCGTCACTGAACGTCAAGCGGCAGAGGGAACAGGGAAGAGGTGTCGATACTGTATCTCTCTATCTCTCCCGCTCAGCGTGCTGCACGGGGTTGCAGTGCCCGTCTCTCTGCCGAATCTCGCTCTCCCTCCGCTGAGAAGGGACGTGTTCAAATAAACGCCCGAGGTGGCGGATACGCCTCCTCAGACACGCGGTCTGCGAGGGAGCCGCACACCAGCCAGCCTCCTCAAACAGCAGTGAACACACTGCGGAACGGCTGGTCACATCGGGGAGCCCCCGTCTCACCCTGCTTTCAACCCCAGCCACGCGCCCAGCGCCAACGCTGCCAGAAGGCAGCGGCTGTGACTCGCTGAGCTGCACACGTGCCCCCAGTGCCACCGTGGACACCAACTCCCAGAGGGTCAGGCTCCTTGCAGAAACATGACCAGACCTTGTAGGACAGCGGTTCTCAACCTTTCTAATGCCGTGACCCCGCAATACAGTTCCTCATGTGGCGGTGACCCCCAAACCAAAAAATAATTTTGGTGGCTACTTCATAACTGTCATTTTGCTACAGTTATGATTCGGAATGCCAATACCTGATATGCATGATGTATTTTCCGATGGCTTTAGGTGACCCCTGTGTTTTGGTCGTTCGACCCCCGCCGGGGTCGCGACCCACAGGTTGAGAACCGCTGTTGTAGGAGGAGCTGTTTCACAGTTACGACCTTGGTTTGGAAGCCGTGAACAGGAAGGGCGGGACTGCGCCGGTGAGAAGCTGTCGGGAACTGCGTCATTCTCACATGTTTCTGACGCGGACGCAGACGGGATCCCAGCCTTGGTATCTGACAGGAGTGCTTTGCCCACGCCAGGGGGTCAGCACCGCTGGGGAAGGTCACAATCTGCACAGTGAGCTCACAGACCCAACAGCGTGGACAGGAGGCTGCTTCTCCCAGGAGACGCTTCTGAGTCGCAACATTGCTCAAGCCGCATCCCCTTCGCTGAATGCCTTCAATCCCGACGCCCAGAACGAGACGTGGTCCATGGAGCTGCCGTTGTGAATGACCCAAGTAACTCGACTAAGACATAATCCGCGTGGCTGACAGTACCGCTAGTGCTCGACTTACGACCACGGCTGGTTCCGACAGACCGGTCGTAACACGATTTGGTCGTAAGCTGAGTAGGCTGTATGTACAGTGCTGTGAGATGGTGCTGTAAAAATCTGTAAGTCATATTTTATCCTAATTTTCTTTCATTATTGTTATATATCCTAATTTTCTTTGTTCCTGTTATGCCATTTGTATCATCTCCACACCATTTTGTTTCTTATTTTTACATCCGTCAGGTTTAAGTAAAACACTGCATTAACCAGTACAACTGGTTTAATATTGGCAAAGACAGTTTCCTCTTGGTAGACATCTTGGGAGGGGCTGGATGAAAAATATCCAAGACACAAGACACAAATTGAGGGGAGAGGGGAGAGGGGAGAGGGGAGAGGGGAGAGGGGAGAGGGGAGAGGGGAGAGGGGAGAGGGGAGAGGGGAGAGGGGAAGGGAGAGGGGAGAGGGGAAGGGAGAGGGGAGAGGGGAGAGAGGAGAGGGGAGAGGGGAGAGGGAAGAGGGGAAGGGAGAGGGGAGAGGGGAAGGGAGAGGGGAGAGGGGAGAGGGGAGAGGGGAGAGGGGAGAGGGGAGAAGGGAAGGGAGAGGGGAGAGGGGAGAGGGGAGAGGGGAGAGGGGAGAAGGGAAGGGAGAGGGGAGAGGGGAAGGGAGAGGGGAGAGGGGAGAGGGGAAGGGAGAGGGGAGAGGGGAGAGGGGAGAGGGGAGGGGAGAGGGGAGAGGGGAGAGGGGAGAAGGGAAGGGAGAGGGGAGAGGGGAAGGGAGAGGGGAGAGGGGACAGGGGAAGGGAGAGGGGAGAGGGGAGAGGGGAGAGGGGAGAGGGGAGGGGAGAGGGGAGGGGAGAGGGGAGAGGGGAGAGGGGAGAAGGGAAGGGAGAGGGGAAGGGAGAGGGGAGAGGGGAGAGGGGAGAAGGGAAGGGAGAGGGGAGAGGGGAGATGGGAAGGGAGAGGGGAGAAGGGAAGGGAGAGGGGAGAGGGGAGAGGGGAGAGGGAGAAGGAGAAGGGAAGGGAGAGGGGAGAGGGGAAGGGAGAGGGGGAGAGGGGAGAGGGGAGAGGGGAGAGGGGAGAGGGGAGAGGGGAGAGGGGAGAGGGGAAGGGAGAGGGGAGAGGGGAGATGGGAAGGGAGAGGGGAGAGGGGAGGGGAGAGGGGAGAGGGGAGAGGGGAAGGGAGAGGGGAGATGGGAAGGGACTGCTGACCCTTGGGGGCAGCCGACTCCTGTTTGCCTGACGGTGCTGGGCATTCCAGGATGGTGGGCGCCCTCTCTGGTCTCTACCCGCTGGACACCAGGTGGGAATGTCTTCAGACACCTCTCCTTGTCGTCGGGGTGCGAAGTCAGCACTGTTTGGGGACCTGGGTGGGCACAAAGAGTATGGAACAGCTCTTCTGTTCTGCGTGGACAATCTGAAACTTCTCCCGTGCAACATAATAAAACTCTCTCTCTCCATGTTAACTCGGTGCTTCCAATTTCCATTAGTTTGCACTTCCAAACTGTTTGACTCAAAAATAAAAAGTGTGTTCTTTAATTCACAACTTGGAGATGTCCAGGTGATATAGTGGCCCAGAATATTAGATTCAGCTACTTAACTAGAAAAATCATCACTCTCGCCGCCCTCTGCACTTTAGCCGGCTGGCCCTGTCTTGCAAAGTTCCGCAAAGAATTAGCCCACTTTGCGTTTGGTCCACAGCAGTGGTCCTCAAACTTTTTACACAAGGGGCCAGTTCACTGTCCCTCAGACCGTTGGAGGGCCAGACTATAAAAAAAAAACTATGAACAAATCCCTATGCACACGGCACATATCTTATTTTAAAGTAAAAAAACAAAATGAGAACAAATACAATATTTAAAATAAAGAACAAGTAAATTTAAATCAACAAACTGACCAGTTTTTCAATGGGAACTATGCTCCTCTAACCAACCACCAATGAAAGAGGTGCCCCCTTCCGGAAGTGCGGTGGGGGCCGGATAAATGGCCTCAGGAAGCCGCATGCGGCCTGCGGGCCGTAGTTTGGGGACCCCTGGTCCACAGTGACATTACAAGGTCCCTTGTTTTCTGGCTCTTTCCTGTTTTTGGTCCCACTCACAAATTATAATTGAACCGAACTTAAAATATGGCCACGCAACAAGCATTGTGATGATGGGGTGCTTCACGAAACAGCCTCGGATAACGATGACCCCTCAATTCCCCCCCCAAACGATTCTCCAATCGCTCCGCACCTCCCGTCTGCCCAGAAATCCAAATCCATTTTGAACAGCAGCTTCCAGAGTTAGGGGCGACCCCAGGGGTTCAGGGTTCAGCCCCACAAGGGTGCCCCCTGCCTCAGCTGCCAACCAACCACACGCGCGCACCGGCTGACCCTCACCCCTGCCCCAACGGCTACAAATGGGGCGACTCACACACTGCCCCGTCTGAAGCTCAATGATTTGCCAGGACAGCCTGTCAGCCCGCAGGAAGGCAGTTGCTGGTTGCTTATAAACTTGTCGAGTCAGGAACACACAGGTGGAAATATCACACAGGGCAGGGTGTGAGGGTGGGGGTGCTGCCATGTCCCTTGTGGGGGTACCACGCCCCCGGCCTATAGTGTGTCCACCCACCTGGAAGTCCCCCCAAATCTCACCGTTCAAAATTCTTTTCTTTTCTTTTCTTTTTTTTTGTATTTTTCTGAAGCTGGAAACGGGGAGAGACAGTCAGACAGACTCCCGCATGCACCCGACTGGGATCCACCTGGCACGCCCACCAGGGGCGACGCTCTGCCCACCAGGGGGCGATGCTTTGCCCCTCCAGGGCGTCGCTCTGCCGCGACCAGAGCCACTCTAGCACCTGGGGCAGAGGCCAAGGAGCCATCTCCAGCGCCCGGGCCATTTTTGCTCCAATGGAACCTTGGCTACAGGAGGGGAAGAGAGAGACAGAGAGGAAGGAAGGGAGGGGGGGTGGAGAAGCAAATGGCCGCTTCTCCTGTGTGCCCTGGCCGGGAATCAAACCCAGGACTTCCAAACAGCAGGCTGATGCTCTATTGCTGACCCAACTGGCCAGGGAAAACAGGACATGTTTTAATAAATTTTATTTAATTTGTTCATTGGAGAAAGCAAGGGAGAATGTGAGAGTTGTTTCCAAAGGAAATAAAAAAGACTTTAAGTCATAATTTGCTTATAGATGGGGATGTTGACATGAGTGTGTAGAATTGGGGACCACTGGTTCTCTGCAGGGCACGGGCAGAAGTGCCCATCAACCCTCTTTAAGCCCAAATGAGAATTTGTGGCTTCCTCTATTTCGCATTACAACCTGTTGCCAAAATGGACTCGGTTGTCAAACCGTTCCGAGAACTCTGGGCAGCCTGCCGTGTGCAGACCACGCACCCTGTCATTTCTAACATGTATCTGTCCCCACGACTGTGCGTCCCCTGAACTGGAGCCCAGAGCCCTCATCGTTTAGCACTGGATTTGTGTCACACCCAACGCGTGTGTGACACAAATCACGGGTGACTCTGAAGGGAAACGCACTTATTTTTAGTGAATCACAAACGAGCGTCGCCGCCCTCAGGAATTCATCTGAAAACCCAGGACGCTCGTAACGGCGTTGGCGAGGCTCAACATCCGTGGCGAAGTCTTCACAGAGGGTCATCCTGATATAGCCCGCCCCACGTGACTTTGAATTACCTCTCACTGGGGGCAAATTTAATTTCCTTTATTTTGTCGGAGGGACCCGAAGCCATGCATGGGGCGAGTTTAAAAAATAAGGGGGAGGCCCTGGCCGGTTGGCTCAGCGGTAGAGCATCGGCCTGGCATGCGGGGGACCCGGGTTCGATTCCCGGCCAGGGCACATAGGAGAAGTGCCCATTTGCTTCTCCACCCCCCCTCCTTCCTCTCTGTCTCTCTCTTCCCCTCCCGCAGCCAAGGCTCCATTGGAGCAAAGATGGCCTGGGCGCTGGGGATGGCTCCTTGGCCTCTGCCCCTGGCGCTAGAGTGGCTCTGGTCACTACAGAGCAATGCCCCGGAGGGGCAGAGCATCGCCCCCTGGTGGGCAGAGCGTCGCCCCTGGTGGGCGTGCTGGGTGGATCCCAGTCGGGCGCATGCAGGAGTCTGTCTGACTGTCTCTCCCCGTTTCTGGCTTCAGAAAAATACAAAAAAAAATAAAAAAAAATAAGGGGGAGCCCAAGCTGAATCATACTAATTTTTTTTTTTTTAATTTAGAAGCCAGGAGAAGGGTTAGGGTGAGACTATGGAAATAAATCGTGTACGGTTGAACCATATCGACAGGTAATGTTTCCACAAAAAAATGGAGGCTTGCACAGGGTTGCTGCTAAAAAAAGAAAAAGACAGCAAAAAAAAAAAAAATAGAAAAGAAAAAAAACAGTATCAGGTGCCATCACTGTAATTTATAAAATAAAGGAGCATACGTGTTGGTTTTAGCCAATTTTTTTCTGCTTACCTGATTCTGTTTCTTTTTTTAACTATTATTATTCAGTGAGAGGAGGGGAGGCAGAGACAGAGTCCTGCATGTGCCCCAACGGGGATCCACCTGGCAATCCCACTAGGGGGCAATGTTCTGCTCATCTGGGTCATGGCTCTGTTAATCAGCAAAGGAGCTATTCTTAGCACCTGAGACAGAAGCTGTCCTGGAGCCATCGTCACTGCCTGGAGTCAATTCGCTCCAATTGAGCCATGGCTGCTGGAGGAAGAGAGAGAGAGAGAGAGAGACAGAGAGAGAGACAGAGAGAAAGGAGAGGAGGAGGGGTGGAGAAGCAGATGGGCGTTTCTCCTGTGTGTCCTGGCCGGGAATCAAACCCAGGATCTCCACACACCAGGCTGATGTTCTACCACTGAGCCAACCAGCCAGAACTGATTCTGGATTCTATTTAATGCCTGGTATCATCTTTAAGGGGGTTTCTCGACTCTATAAACAGTTGATGAGAAGAGGAATGCAAAGTAATTCTCATCTGTAGGTACAACAATGACACCTTTGAAATTTCGCCGACTGTCCTCCCTCACAACAATGGACGTCTTTCTGCCTCCGTCTGCACAGCCGTGTCTGGACTGTGACCTGTCCATTGGACGGTGTTTGGAAGCAGCTGCAGAGCCTGGATCCAGGTTCAGGCATCAATGAGAGCTCAAAGCCACCGCGAGCGCTTGATCGGTGAACAGCTGCCCGTGAACGAGCAAGCACTGGTTCTTCCTTCCCTTTGAAAATCATCCTTTAAGAGACATTTTCCACAGCGCAGACTTATTGTTAGGAAGAGAAAAAGGCTAGGGGAGGCAGATTTATTGACAAACCCGCCCCCACCTGCCCCCACCCCCCCGTGAGATGCATCTCAAGCACTCCCTGCGAAAACAATGACAAGTTACATCTCTGTCTGAGGATGTTGCGCCCCCGGTCCTGGTGGAAGCTTGTCAGCGGCTTGACCTTTTCCGGTTCCTGTCTGCTGCAAACTCCGAGCAGAGCTTGAATGTCAAGCTTGTTATAAATCCTTTGGGTGGGTGGGGGGGTGGGGAGAAAAATGGATAACGCTGGCTGGCAGAAGCGTTTCTGCTTTGTCCTGGGTGCTCAGACCCGAGTCACCGTTGATGAACACCAGCAGCGGCGGATGGCACAGAGGTGTCCTGACTGGTTTACGTTTGAGAGAAAGAGGCAGAAGACGGGAGGACGCTGTGCTGACACCCACCCACCCGCCCGTCACAGTTTTCTTCCTGGAAGCAGGTCACAAATCTCCCAGGTACGACGCGCCCTTCCTGCTCCAGGAGCAGGGAAGACATTCCTATCACCAGAGGTTCCCCCCATCAGAGGTGGGGCTGAGAAATCTGTACAAACAGCTCGTGTTAACAAACCCTCATCTCGCTAGAGACTTCTTCACCGCGGACCGCCCCTCGCCCGCGCGCTCTTCCGAGCTCTCTGGCTGTGGGCAGAATCCATTTCCCTGTGGCTACAGAACTCCTGTGGGCCGGTTTCGGCTGGGCCGGCCACAGAGATGCTGCTGCCTCCGAATCGTGTTTGAAAAGCACCCCCCCCCCCTTAGAGCGTCGGCCTGGCGTGCAGAAGTCCCGGGTTCGATTCCCGGCCAGGGCACAAAGGAGAAGCGCCCATCTGCTTCTCCACCCCCTTCTCCTTCCTCTCTGTCTCTCTCTTCCCCTCCCGCAGCTGAGGCTCCATTGGAGCAAAGATGGCCTGGGCGCTGGGGATGGCTCCATGGCCTCAGGTGCTAGAATGGCCCTGGTTGCAACAGAGCAACGCGCCAGATGGGCAGAGCATCGCCCCCTGGTGGGCAGAGCGTTGCCCCTGGTGGGCTTGCCAGGTGGATTCCGGTCGGGCGCATGCGGGAGTCTGTCTGACTGTCTCTCCCCGTTTCCAGCTTCAGAAAAATACAAAAAAAAAAAAAAAAAAAAAAAAAAAGAAAGAAAGAAAAAGAAAAGCCCCCCCCCCCATGGGTCCGGTCCATCACAGACAGTCGTCCACTTGGTTGGGTCTGAGGGACCTTAATTGCACCCACGAAAGGACGTCTCCAAAAAAAACCACCCCCTCCCCTCTGCTTTAAGCGACCCCCCAGCGTGACCTCAGTCACGCTGAGAGATCACGGAGTCGTCACAGGGGGTGTGCGCACCAGGGGGCGGGGGCCGCGGGGGCTTTGTTCTCAGCCCGCCTCCCTCCCTCGGCACCCAGTCGGCTCCTGTCTCACGGAGCGTGCGCCCTGCATGCTGCGTGCGTGCGTGCGGACCGCCCCCGTGACAGCTGCCCGCCACGTGAGCCACGTCTGTTTCATCATCATGGTCACGTTTCTTTCGAGCTCCACCCAGCAGGGGTCCTTAAACTGCAGGCGCGGAGGTCACGTTTCTTTCGAGCTCCGCCCAGCAGAGGTCCTTAAACTGCAGGCGCCGCTCGCTGGTGAGGAATGCCGCCGCTGTTTGAGAAGCGGGGCTCACGCGGAAATGCGTCCCCTGTTCGATTGTGTTTTCTTGGGTTTCGCCTTCTCCTGGGAGCTGGGTTGCTTGATGTTCCGGAGAGGGACCTCAGTCACTCAGAGCAACAGACTGGATGTCGAAGTGCGCCCCAAATTCACACGCTGGGTTCCTAACTCATGGTGGGATGGTGTTAGGGGGTGGGAGTTACGGGAGGTGGCAGGGCCACCAGGGTGGAGCCCGCACGAGTGGGATTAGTGTCCTTATAAAGGAGAGCCCAAGGGACGTCTTCCTCCCTCCCACCAACTGAGGGTGCCAGGAGGAGGGGCTGGCAGCCGAACAGGACACACGTCCCACGGGTCACCTTCACAGTGGCTCCGCGCCCTTCAAGCCGATCGGTGATAACACAATCGTAGAGTGACCGCCCAGAGATGGCCTGGGCGTGAGCCACCCCTGACCGCCAGCCGGACCTGGACTCAAAGTCTCACTGTCCCCCGGTGGGCACAAAAGGCCAGGGCATGGCTGGAGCTTGGACACCTGGACCCGTGCAGAAGGCAGGGATCCGCCGTCCAGGAACACGTGGGGCTGAGGCCCCTTACCGTGCACGGCCCAGTTCCATGGTCTTCCCATGGAAGCTCGCCTCGCTGGCGCTCTGCATACCTGCACCCCCAAACCCTGACAATCCCCCAGTTGTCAGCCATCAGGGGGTTTGGTTTTTTGTTTTTGTTTTTTACAGAGTCAGACAGGAATGGAGAGAGATGAGAAGCATCAATCATCAGTTTTTCGTTGTGACACCTTAGTTGTTCATTGATTGCTTTCTCATACATGCCTTGACCAGGGGACTACAGCAGACCGAGTGACCCCTTGCTCGAGCCAGCGACCTTAGGTCCAAGCTGGTGAGCTCTGTTCAAACCAGATGAGCCCGCGCTCAAGCTGGCGACCTCGGGGTCTCGAACCTGGGTCCTCCGCGTCCCAGTCCGACGCTCTATCCACTGCGAGCCACCACCTGGTCAGGCGGGAGTTTGGGTTTTAAGGGTCACAGCCACCCTTCTCCTTGCTCAGCGCTCTGTAAATAAAACAGCTCTAATTTCTGCGCCGCTGAACTTGGCGTTCAAGGCTCGGTCTGGCTCTGTGAGGCGGACAGCGGGGGTGAGGATGAAGAAGACTGTCTTCCTAGAAACAGGAGAGGTGGATATACACCCACCTTGGCCTTGGGGGTCCCAGCCCCCAGAACCGAGAGAAACCAGTCCCCGGTGAGTGAGACAGTAGCCTCTGGTGTTTCTGTCACAGCGGTCTGACCTGAGACTTCAGGACGCAGGACATAGGAGCCTCGTGAGTCTTGGTGGACGGGCTATACTGCGTTGGTCCAAAATAGGAAAACGGAGTAACGTCACACACTGCTCACACACGCGTCTGAGCCTTAACTACACAGGCAGGGTGTCGATCGCAGGTTCTGAGGTATCCAGAGAACCCATGATCTAATGCAGGGGTCCCCAAACTTTTTACACAGGGGGCCAGTTCACTGTCCTTCAGACCGTTGGAGGGCCAGACTATAAAAAAAACTATGAACAAATCCCTATGCACACTGCACATATCTTATTTTAAAGTAAAAAAAACAAAATGGGAACAAATACAATATTTAAAATAAAGAACAAGTCAATTTAAATCAACAAACTGACCAGTATTTCAATGGGAACTATGGGTTTGCTTTTGGCTAATGAGATGGTCAATGTGCTCCTCTCACTGACCACCAATGAAAGAGGTGCTTCTTCCAGAAGTGCGGCGGGGGCCGGATAAATGGCCTCAGGGGGCCGCATGCGGCCCACGGGCCGTAGTTTGGGGACCCCTGATCTAACGGATCGTGAGATCTGAGATCGGAAAACGACAATAAACAGTTCCACCCAAAGACCTCCGTTTCAAGAATAAATGACCCAGCGCGCCCCACGGTCCAGACAGCCGGGAAAGGCGACAGAGAAAGCTCAATCCTGTTGTCCCAGCAAACTAGATCCTGTTGGCTCTTGGGATTCTCCGTGAACAACGCCGGCCTTCAGACCGTCTGGGTGACGCTCCAGCTCCCTGCCACCGAGCGCTAAAAGGGACCCTGGTCACTTCTCGGAGACTTGGATCAACAGGTGCACCTGCCGAAATTCCACAGGTGAGCGGCCTCGAGGTACGAGGCCACCGGCGGGTCAGGACTAGGAATTCTAGGCGCTGCTATCTGTCCGGAGACAGGCAAAGAAGTGAGGTCTCTAAAGGAGGACAACCGCCGGGGACACGCAAGGCATTCTAGGACTGCGTGTGTGAGGGAAGGTGGGGGGGGGTGCGGCTTGCCAACCCCCTCTGCACCCGAGAGAGAGATAGGGTGTCGTGCTGGCCCACTCCGCAGAAGTGACACGGTCAGGGACAACGGAAGAGCCCCTTTTCTAACCTGATTTTGTCCCTGCGGAAGCGGGACCGAGCAGTTAAGGGTCACACGCGCCCGCGGCAGCTGTCCTCTGGCAAAACGTAGCGCTTGGCCACATCCCCGCCCCCACCCCCGCCCCCGGCTGTGGGCTTCCTCCCCGTGGTGAGCCCAAGACGTGGTCAGAACCCAATGTCCTACTTAAAGATGGGAGCACATCTGGTTCGATTCCCCACTTTTCATCTATTTTAGTCATAGGCTCATTGTGTCACACAGCCCACGGAGTTGGCCGAGACAAATAAAAATGTAGCCCAACGACCCGGCATTGAAAACATTTAAAACAGCCTTCAGCTTCCATTTTCCTTGTGTTTAAAGTTTATCATAATCTCTCTGTCCAGTGAGCATGCAGTCATAGTTATATATAGATGTCGAGATATAGATAGATATAGATATATAGATGATATAGATATAGATAGATACAGATATATAGATATAGATGATATAGATATAGATAGATAGATAGAGATGATATAGATAGATAGATAGATATAGGTGATATAGATATATAGATAGAGATGATATAGATATATAGATAGATATAGGTGATATAGATATAGATATATATAGATATATAGATAGAGATGATATAGATAGATATAGATATAGGTAGACTTAGATATATAGATAAATATAGATATATAGATAGGTATAGATATAGATGATATAGATATAGATATAGATGATATAGATATAGATAGATACAGATATAGTTAGACTTAGATATATAGATAGATATAGATATATAGATAGGTATAGATATAGATGATATAGATAGATATAGCTATATAGATATAGATGATACTGATAGATATAGATATAGAAGATATAGATGATATAGATATAGATATAGATATATAGATAGATAGATATAATATATACATTTATAACCAGTGGTGAGATTCAAAGAATTTAACAGCCAGTTCTCTGCCCTAATAACCATTTTAAGTATAAAAAAAAAATGATATACCAGAAGATTATTTATTATTTCACACATTTAATACTTACATAAGAACAATAAAGGAGGTACATAAAACTAGACTGATATCAAGGGTTTTGAAATATTAATGAAAATATTAAATAATACCTGTCCAAAAAAAACCCCAATAAAACTGTTATTTAAGAGATTTCCATATTGCTTCTCGACTGGTGTCCTCACTTACAATTTTTTTTTTCGTCTGTGGACAGAATGAACGTGACTGCCGGCACGTAGAACACACTGTTTGCCCAGATGGACCTTAAAAAAGAGTGAGGAACATGCATGTGTGATTTCCACACGGGGCGGCTGCCCAGGCGCCCGCCTTAGAGAGAGCCCCGATGACCAGCGACATTTTAACCACCGGTTTGCCGAACTCAACAATAAATCAGGTGTGGGTTCCCCCGAGTCTGTGCAAACCAGCTGAACCCCACCGCTGTCCAGAGCACATCTGCTATGTCCACCGGATAACATATTGGTTGAGAGTTGTCTGTATCACGATTCTTTTTAACGTAGGCGCCTGACGCTCCCACGGCCAGGGAGAGCCCCAGTTTGGGGACACGCCCGTGGCCGCTCAGACTGCTGTTTGGAAAGGTGACGCTCTGCTGTCCCTCAGATGCGTTCTTCTCAATTCTCGCTGGGTCTGTGGCCCCGACAGAACCGCCTCTGTTCATACTTACATGGCTGCCGCTGGTCCCCCACGTGAGTGGAAGCCCCCCAGCACAGGTCTGAGCGTCTGAGTTGACACAGAGAAAGTAATGTCACTTACAGGAACAAAGAGAGAGAGAGGTGGTCTACTATCTCCCAACATCTTCTCCAAGACCGTCGTGTCTGGGGATAGAAGCCCCGGAGATGATGCACTTAACACCTTCCCACACACACTCAGCGGTTTAAGACAACTCAACTTCCTTCGCATGTGCAGACCCGGAGGCCAGAGCTCAGCAGGGGGCGGCCCCGGGCTAATATAGAGATGTCGGGGGGACTCCTGTTCTAACCCTCCGACCTCGCCCTGCAAGGACTTGCGTTAGAACGTCTGCGTGACTCGGAGAACCCCGCCTCCCCTCCCCACCTCACCCTCACTTCACGACTCCTGCAAAGTCCCCTCTGCCGTACAAGCGGCACGTTCCCGGGTCTGGCCCTGGGCACACGGGCATCTTTGAGGGGCCGCTCTGCAGGCTACCCCTTGGTCTTCACTCACCGTGCCGATCACCAAGGAAGCCGAGGGCGTGTCCGGTCTGCAAGCGGCATCTGGACCTCCGGAATCCGCACACAGGGCGCGACCTGGGTCCCCACCGCTCTCTTCTCTGTCTCTGCCAGGTCGGGCTCTCCTCTGTCCTGTTTCGTTTGTTTGTGTGTGTTTCCACTCTACATTATTAAATCTGTATAGTATCCTTCTTGTTCTTTTTGAGTTGCTTCGATTAGTTGCATAAAACCCTCAGGGTCCGTGCACGTGGCACGGTTTCCTTCCTGGTTATAGCTGAGTCCTATCCTATTGCATGTCTACGTGTGTGTGTGTGTGTGTGTGTGTGTGTGTGTGTGTGTTTGTATAGGATCCACACATGCACACACATGTATCTACATCTCCCACACCTCCTGTATCTATGCAGCCATCCGTAGGAAGGCAGACGGCGTTCATTCATTGGCTATTGGAAAGAACCGTACAATCAGCACAGGGGTGCAGACATCTCTCTGAATTAGGGATTTCATTCCCTTCGGCTTAAATACGCCGTAACGACGTCGCTGGCTCATAAGACCGCCCCGTTTTTAATTTTCTGAGGTGACTCTATCTTGCTTTGCCTCGTGGCTGCACCGGTCTGCCTTCCCACCAGCAGTGCAGGAGGGTCCCCTTTTCTCCGCACCCTCGCCGGCCCTTGTTGTGGGGTGCTTCATGGATGACGGCCTTTCTGACGGGCGCGCGGCGAGATCTCATGCGGTTCCCACGTGCGTCTCCCCGAGGCGCGCTGACGTTGAGCACCTCTGCCTGTACCCCTGGGCCAGCGGCGTGTCCGCCTTGGAACACGGAGTATTCAGAGCCTCAGTGTTAGGACGCACGTGAGCTCATCAGGCTGCGTGGGCAGCAGGGGTCACGGCTCTGTCAGCGTCCACGCCTCACCATGCTGGCCCGTCAGCAACAGAGGCATCTCCGGGGGACCCAGGCGGGACCCTTGGATCCAGAAAATACACTTCCAAACGGAACTCTTCGGCTTCTCACGTGACCATCCCATAGTTACCCCGCCTCCCCCAAGGAGAAGTGCTATTTCTACCTCCTCAGGACATCCTACCCCCTATTTTTCTCCATGTTCCCAAAGAAGAGAATTAAAAAAAAAATGTCCCTGGGCCCTGGCCGGTTTGCTCAGTGGTAGAGCGTCGGCCTGGCGTGCAGGAGTTCTGGGTTCGATTCCTGGCCAGGGCACACAGGAGAAGCGCCCATCTGCTTCTCCACTCCTCCCCCTCTCCTCCCTCTCTGTCTCTCTCTTTCCCTCCCTCTGCCAAGGCTCCATTGGAGCAAAGTTAGCCCGGGTGCTGAGGATGGCTCCTTGGCCTCTGCCTCAGGCGCTAGAATGGCTCTGGTCACAACAGAGCGACGCCCCAGATGGGCAGAGCATCGCCCCCTGGTGGGCGTGCCGGGTGGATCCCGGTTGGGCGCATGCAGGAGTCTGTCTGACTGCCTCCCGTTTCCAGCTTCAGAAAAGAAAAAAAAATGTCCCCAATATCAGCAGCAGCAGAGAAATGTTAGCCTGCTGCTGCAGAGAGTCAACCAATTTTTTGACCTACAAAAAAAAAAAAAAAAAAATGGAGCAATTTCATGTGGCTCAGCACAGAAGTGAGCGTTCTCCGAACACTCAGGGTGTCGTCATCCTGTCCCACGAGGACGTGAACGGAGGAAGAGGGGTGTTGGATGCTTTGATCTCATCGCCTGGAGAGCTTTGCACCGAGTTCAGGCAATATCAATGTATCGATTTCCCCGTTCTTCCAATGCAGTCGTATGGATATTTATTTATTTATTCGGGCCTCCACAAATGAGGTGCATTACGTGGGTACAAACCAGGAGGAAAGGGCCGTCTGTGTCCTAGAACAGAAAATATCCAGGGTGGTCTGAGCCTCCTGGCACCTTCCAGAAGAGGTGTCATCTTGAAACACATAGATGGGACTTCTTTTTATTTATTTATTCATTTTAGGAGTGAGAGAGGGTGGGGGGAGGAGCAGGAAGCATCAACTCCCATAGGTGCCTTGACCAGGCAAGCCCAGGGTTTCGAACCGGCGACCTCAGCATTTCCAGGTCGACGCTTTATCCGCTGCATCACCACAGGTCAGGCGATGGTGGACTTTTTTGCCTGCCCCTGGCTCTGTGAAATGTTGATTCTGTTTTCAAAGTCTTTTAAGAGCACAAGGAAAGTACTACACAATTTATCATTATTATTATTATTGGGGGGGTTTTGCTTTTTACAGAGACAGAGAGAGAGTCAGAGAGAGAAATAGGGACAGACAGACAGGAACGGAGAGAGATGAGAAGCATTAATCATCAGTTTTTCGTTGTGACACCTTAGTTGTTCATTGATTGCTTTCTCATATGTGCCCTGACCGTGGGCCTTCAGCAGACAGAGTGGCCCTTTGCTCAAGCCAGGGATCTTGGGTCCAAGCTGGTGAGCTTTTGCTTAAGCCAGATGAGCCCGCGCTCAAGCTGGCGACCTCGGGGTCTCGAACCTGGGTCCTCCGCATCCCAGTCCGATGCTCTATCCACTGCACCACCGCCTAGTCAGAGCATTATTATTGTTTTTATCTGCAGGGTGACACCATCTTTACTCCCCCCGCCCCCCACCGCCGCCACCCATGGGGGAAAAAAATAAAGTTACAAAATAAAGTGCTTTGACATCTTGAAGTTTCTCAGGAAGGAAGACAAGACCATGCATTCGGAAGGGGAAAACTGGGGCTTCTAAACAGACGAGTCTATCTAAGAGCGCCGTAAAGAATAAGGACCCAGTGACAGAAGATGGCTGGGGGTTGTGGGGGGGACATAATGTCTCCGGCTCTGCATTTTCTGTGGGCGAGGGGGAGGCTCCGTAACGATGATGATACCTGATCATGGGATTTCGCGGCTGCCTAACGGTGTTTTGATTTCCCGGGACAAGCGCGCAAGGCCGTCCGTAATTGGAACGTCCTCTGATTGCAGACGGCGGCCCCGTGGTTTCGCAGATGGTTAATTCCTCTCGAACGCCGGCATTCCTGTGGGGATGATTGGGAGGTAATGAAGCAGTCTATATTTAGGTATTTTTTGTAGAGGTTTTTTTTTTTTTTTAATGTATTTTTGGCTAAATGTTAAGTATACATTTTTTTTTTTCTGCCGTAAGCGGTGCTAACAGCCAAGGCGGAAAATGGATTTTTCCGGAGAAAGGCTCTCTGGTACCTGACTTGACTGTAATGGGCCTCGTCTTGTCTCTGGGGCTCAGATGTCCGGGGGGGAGAAGCTGAGAAGTGGGAGGTATTGGTCAACGCCTACGCCAATGTGGTCAAATATTAGGGAGAGCGCACGGTAACATCCTTAGGGGATTTCCCCACTTAGACGGGGAAGGGGGAAACTTCTTTATGAATAAAGGCCACCTGGGGAGCACAAGCAACCCGGCATCTTCACACACCTACTGTGGGACCCTCACCGGCGGGCAGGGAGGGTCAGATGGAAGACACACTACGCGTATAAATGGATGGATGGATGGATGGATGAGTGGATGGATGGATGGATGTTTGGATGGATGAATAAATGGATAGATGAATGGATAGGTGGGTAGATGGATGGATGATGGATGGATGGATGGATGGATGATGAATAAATGGATGGATGATGGATGGGTGGTAGATGAATGGATGGATGGATCAATGGAAGGATGTGTAAATGGGTAGATAAATAGGTCATGCAACTAGAGAGATTAAGTTTAATAATAGGTCATCCACCTATTATTAAGAATATCCTTTCTTAAATAACTTTTTCCTTATGACACACACTGCGGGTATGAAGTCTGTGGTGCTGCCCTGTGCACCTATTCTGTTTCTCTCTTTTCCATTCTCACCTACGGTGGTTTGTTCTTTCTTCTGTTGGTTTATTTATGTTATTGTCTATATATAGTTTATGTGACTTTCTACGCCACCTTCTAATCTTTGTGGAAAAAGAGAATGGACAGACAAATTTATGAATGGGGGGATGAGTGGTTGGATAAATGGATGGATGGATGGATAGATGGATGAATAAATGGATGGATGGGTAGATAGATAGTGGACAAATAGATGATGGGTAAATTTGTTGACAGATGGATGAATGGATGGATGGATAGATGGATGGATGGATGGATAAATAGTTAGAAGAATGGGTGTATGAATGGGTGAATAAATGTATAGATGAATGGATAGGCAGGTGGATGGATGGATGATGGATGGGTGATAGATGGATGAATGATGAATGGATGGATGGATAAATAGTTGGAAGAATGGGTATATGAGTGGGTGAATGAATGTATAGATGAATGGATAGGTGGGTAGATGGATGGATAGATGTATGGATGATGGATGATGGATGGATGGATGATGGATGAGTGGTAGATGGATGAATGAAGATGGATGGATGGATGGATGGATGAATGGATGATGGATAAATGGATGGATGATGGATGGATGGATCAATGGAGGGATGTGTAAATGGGTAAATAGGTGGATGAATATTCTTTCTCAAATAACTTTTCCCTTACGACATCCTCTCCTTCCAGAATTTAGACACTTCCTTTCCTCCGTGCACATCATCTTGAACACAACTCTCGCAGCACATGCCGTCCACTTTAGACCTCCCCATCTCCTTTAACAAACAGTCCACCGGGCGCTCTGCCATTGCAGCGAGAAGAGCTAGCATTTCCTCAGTCGCCACTGTCCACGATCGATATCTAATCTATTAATCTATGTGCTCGACAGGTGTTGTGTCACTCTGTCCTCTTAACAGCCGTACTTGGTAGCTGTCCCTCTGATCCCCATTTCTCAGCCCAGAAAGCTCAGGTTCCCACGGGTCTGGTGACTTATCTGGGGTCACAACGCTGAGAATGGGTGGGTGAAGGTAAACACCGAGGCATTATGAACGTAGAAAACATTGTGCCAGTTGAGGTCAAACTTGGTTCTTGGGAGGTGGAAAAGAAATCAATCTCGCTTCACGCATCGAGGCCAGAAATGTGTCCAGGTAGGCAGTGCGTCTGTTAAAATCTCACGGGGGCGGGCGATAGATTAGAGGGAATGAGTGGGAAGCTCCTTCATGGGCAGTAATGGTAACAGGGAGGGGGACATGGGGTGATGGTGGTTCTTCCGCTTCCCACGAGAATGAAGAGGTGCGTGCGTGGACGCTCTGCTCGGAGGAAAGTGTCTACAGATCTCTGTGCCTCTTCTTAGGATGAGCGTTCCAGCAGGTGGTCCCCAGGGACCCGCAGCTCCTGACGGAACCCCGTGTGTCACCCCTTCCCCTGAGGGTGGGCGGGCTGCCCCGACGACTCGATTCCAGCCGCCGGCGTGCACGGACAGCAACAGCACGTCATTTCCGTGATGAGGACCCGTGACCCGGCGACCTGTGTTTTTCTGGCAGACGGCCGCCTCTCGCTGGCTTTAGACAGGCCACGCCGCCACCTGGAGAGGCGTGTGAGATGGGGAATGACGAAGGGGAGCTCCGGGCAATGGCCAGCACGCAGCCGCGGGGACCCCGTCTCCAGTCATCTGCACGGGGCAGACCTTGCCAGCGGCCGAATGAGCTTATGAGCCACTCTTCTGCAGTCCAGCCTTTGGGCCAGACGCCGGTCCTGGCTGACGGCAGCTGGGCCAGGCCCCAACGCAGAATCCAGCCGAGCCTCATCTGGAGCCAGGGCCCCCCTGTGCACGAATCCATGCCAGCTGTTTTAAGCTGACGGTAGCAGGGTGATGCATTGTACAGCAACAGCTGACTCATACAAAGAATTAAAAATCCCCAGCTTGGAACCACGGATGGGTGAGACCCACCCGAGACATCCAGCTCCATGAAATGCGGGTTCTGTGAGTTCAGATACACGCCAGAGGACGAGAGTGAGCTGGACTTGTGCCGGGTCTGAGAGTTACGTTTGCACATCACACAGCCCAGTGGAGGAGGGAGGCCACAGCCCCGGTTTAGCGGGATGCTGGAGCTGGGTGTTTCGGAACAGGCTCCAGAACGATGGCTGGGTGGCTCGCGCAGATGGTGGGGTAGCACAGTGAGTGCCCAACTCAATGTGCCTCCATGACAGAGCTTACTGTGTAGGCGTGGATTTGCACACTCAGCCCGCTGGCTGGGGTGGAGTTTCACCTGGGCGACCAGCATGCCGGTCAGCCCCCTGCCCAGGGATCTGTGGACGTGAGGACAAACGGAACACAGAGGACAGTGGGCTGCAGCCACGTGCAAGGACTCGTGGGATGGCACTCGGCAGAAGGCAGGCACAAGAACAGCACTAAGAGGACAGGAAGGGTGTAGCGTCCCCGTCTCAACGTCACGGTCATCGTACTGTTGTAGGACCTGTTCTATGCGCAGAGACGGTGTAACTTCAAGCCCCGTTTATCCAGGAAAATCTCCATTTCCACGTGTTTTCCCCGGCAGAATTATTAGCTGTGTGACTCTTCTCACTCCACGAGGATGGCCCATCGCTTCCCCAGCTCCATCTTCCTGGGAACCACAGAGCGGACAGTGGAGAGGACTTGGGCACGGCGGGCGGCTCCTCGCCGTTAAGAGAGCTCACCATCTGAAGCATGGTGGCGTGATGTGGATTACGGTTAACCAGACAGGCTGACGGAGATTCCGAGCAGGGAGAGCTTTTACACTCCCCGGAATCACCCGGGCACAACACGTCAACGGTCTCCAAGCAAGACGGGCTTACCGTTGTCAACACGGACTTCTCTGTCTCCGTTCATCAGGAAAAACCTGTCCGTGAGGTAGAACGGGCATTCTTACACCCATTACAGAGACGAGAAAGTTGAGGTCCAGAAGGCTCGGTGACACCGTTGAGCGGATTGGAGAAAAGAGGTAGACTTCGGCCCTGGCCGGTTGGCTCAACGGTAGAGCATCGGCCTGGCATGCAGGAGTCCCGGGTTCGATTCCCGGTCAGGACACACAGGAGAAGCGCCCATCTGCTTCTCCACCCCTCCCCCTCTCCTTCCTCTCTGTCTCTCTCTTCCCCTCCCGCAGCCGAGGCTCCATTGGAGCAAAGATGGCCCGGGCACTGAGGATGGTTCCATGGCCTCTGCCTCAGGTGCTAGAATGGCTCTGGATGCAACAGAGCGACGCCCCAGATGGGCAGAGCATCGCCCCCTGGTGGGCAGAGCGTCGCCCCCTGGCGGGCATGCCGGGTGGATCCCGGTCGGACGCATGCGGGAGTCTGTCTGACTGCCTCCCCATTTCCAACTTCAGAAAAATACAAAAAAAAAAAAAAAAAACCAGAGGGAGACTTTATCCTGGGCGGTGAACGTTCATCGTGGGCGTTGTAGGCGAACGGTTTTCAGAGAGACCGGCTGCTCCATGGCGTGTGCCCAGGCTCTGTGGACAGGGACAGACAGCCACCACACGCTACACGTATGGTGCTTGTGCCGCTTGCTGCTTGAGTGGTGTTACTCCTCATGCGGCGGACTCGCGTGAGGACTGAGTGTGAGAAGGCTCTGGAAACATACAACCCTTGCACGCAGGACCTCCGTCTTGGGCGCGCTCCAAAGACGCTCCACGGCATTTGTCTGAGGGCCCTCTTTCTGTCACCTCAAGTGACTCTTTGGAATGTCACCATTATCTCTCACGTCCCCACAGTGTGTGTGTGTGTGTGTGTGGGGGGGACGACAGCGTGCTCCGAACTTGCTCAACACATCCAGCAAATGACCAGAAAGTGCGGACCCCTGGCCAGAACAAGAGGGAGAATTTCTCTGGCACCCGTGGGGGCCTCCCCAGGGGAATGCAGGGTGAGCACATTAAAAAAAAAAAAAAAAAGAGGTGGAAACTGGAGGCGTCATTTGTAATACTTGCCCCTGCTTTGCTCTGAGTGTGATGATGCCTGGAATGTCCTCTGTCCTGGTCACACGTCCCAAAGGGAGTGCTGCCTGTCTCCTGTCACGTAGCACACCAGCCGGGTCCTACAGAGTCACCCGGGATGGCACTGGCCTCGTGGCTTCCTTAGGGGTCTTGTTTCTCTGCTGTGACTCTAAGGCCCACGGCTTGGGTCGCTGCCTGTCCACTAGCACAGGGGACAGGCGTGGTGACGGCTCGCTCTGGGCGACTCAGGGCGCTGTGTTGCTAAATCACCTCACCGCGCCCGGCCCGCCGACCTCTCCGGACGGGGCACGTGTGTGCACAGCTCTGCACCAGACGTAGGGACAGTGGAGCCGTGGAGGTAAGACTCCCGCGGACACCCGGCAGGTGGCGGGAAGGGGGAAGAAGGGAGGTGAATCGCGCTGATAGGAAGATGAGCGCTTCCTCTTTACGGGCGGGCTGGGCAGGGGCCAGGGGCCGTGGGAGTGTCCTCGGAGGACTGGTCTCCCCTGAGGGAAGCCCGGGACTCCCCCAGGGAGGCGGCCCATGGCGAGCTGACACATACGGACCATCTGCAGAGACATATGTTGGGGGAGTGAGCCTGGGAGAAAAGCTCTCACAGATAACGCCTCCTGCTGACGGTTCAATCCCCCAGGAAACGGAGAGGCAGCGGAGAGTCACCTCCTGCCTCCTCCCTCGCCCCTCGGGCAGAGTGGGGGTCTGCATGGTGCCCTCAGGACCTTCCTTTGCGATGACGCGGAAACAGAAGGAGGCAGGCGATCAAGACGCTTCACTCACGAAACGGGGAGCCCTTTCCAGCCCCTCTGGCGTGCACGGATGATGTCCTCGGTGGCCTTTGACCCCGGACGCTCCCCCTTCTGCTCTGCGAGGTCACAGCGTCCAGCCTGAGGTAGAACTCCAGTCCAGACGGGCGTCCGCAGGGAAGGGTCCCCGCATCCAACAGCAGCAGCTGGAACATCTGGCCCCAGCCTGGTTCTCGCCCCCTCCCCCGCCTCCACGCAGAGAGTAACAGGGGAGCACGCCACACCTTCCGGGGGGGGGCACAGGGCAGCCTCCAGCTCTCCCCAAGGGAGCGGCCACGTCCTGTTCTGTTATCTCTGTTCACCCCACACCCGCCGGGACCTGACACCTCCCTGGCGTCCCCAAGATGCGGTAGAGGACAGGCAGTGGGTCACCTGTGTCTACTGTCAGCAGAGCTACGAGGGAAAGGGGCTGAATGGCATTTTTTGGGGGGGGAAGGCAACGGTGAGTAGGGAAGCGAGGGCACCCACCCTCCACAGCTCAAGACGGGGCCACAGGTTGGGCCGATCAATCGCACCCCCTGCATAGCGAGCGGTCTTGCTGTTGGCTCCCTCGTGATTCGGGGAAGTCGCCCCCAAATCGGCCATCCATCAATGTCATTAAAACACAGAAGCCGCCCTGGCCGGTTGGCTCAGTGGTAGAGCGTCGGCCTGGTGTGCAAGGGGTCCTGGGTTCGATTCCCGGCCAGGGCACATAGGAGAAGCGCCCATCTGCTTCTCCACCCCTCCCCCTCTTCGTTCTCTCTGTCTCTCTCTTCCCCTCCCACAGCCAAAGTTCCATTGGAGCAAAGATGGCCCGGGCGCTGGGGATGGCTCCTTGGCCTCTGCCCCAGGCGCTAGAGTGGCTCTGGTCGCAACAGAGTGACGCCCCGGAGGGGAAGAGCATCGCACCATGGTGGGCGTGCCGGGTGGATCCCGGTTGGGCGCATGCGGGAGTCTGTCTGACTGTCTCTCCCCATTTCCAGCTTCAGAAAAATACAAAAAAAAACAAAAAAACACAAAAAACCACACAAGCCTCCAAGGTGCCGACCTGTCCTGTGAAAAGAAAACATCTCCCTATGAGCCACAGCGAGCGTTAGACACAACAGAAGTTCTAGCCGACGGGGAGAGTCGCCCTGGGTCCTACGTCAGGGGCTGGACGTGCAGATGGGTTGAACCGTTAATTACGAGACTGTCTTGTCCCTCCCTCACGGAAACCGGGGCGACCTCAGGAGGACAGGCAGAGGGAGGATCTGGCCGAAACCGTAGAAACTGATTGTCCTTCCCGAGAAATGGGCATCCTGGCTCGACCCCGGCACAGGCACCAAGCTCTTAGCTGCTCCGTGATGTCCAGGGCACTAGGACCTCCCCCGACAAGAAGGTCGGTTTCTGCGCCAGGCACGGTGACCAGGGAGGCAGCGGCTGTGACGCCGGGTTTGTCTTGCACTGGGGTGAAGTCAGCAGAGGAAGAGAGCAGGGCGTCTCAGGCTGCACAAAGGGGGACAAGCCAGCATGCGTCACTTCCTCCAGGCAGCCCTCGGGGATGCACGGCTTCAGGGGCCACAGGGGATGCACGGCCCACAGCAAGTCGTCCTAATACTTCAGCCTGGGACAGGATGTGGTTTCTGGGTTGGTGCCGACGGCCCTTCTGGACAAACCCCGGCTGGGACAAGGCTAATATTTGTGCCCGTGTCACCTGTGTTCCTGAACAAACAGAAATGTTCGTGGGCAGGAGGGGTGGTGCTCCTCTCATGACACACCCTTACTCATGATTGGAGCCAGCGTGTAATGTCTCTCTTTCTTTCTTCCTGTTACTAAATAGTCTGAGCTCGGCCCTGGCCGATTGGCTCAGCGGTAGAGTGTCGGCCTGGCGTGTGGGGGACCCGGGTTCGATTCCCGGCCAGGGCACACAGGAGAAGCGCCCATCTGCTTCTGCACCCCCCCCTCCTTCCTCTCTGTCTCTCTCTCCCCTCCCGCAGCCAAGGCTCCATTGGAGCAAAGATGGCCCGAGCGCTGGGGATGGCTCCTTGGCCTCTGCCCCAGGCGCTAGAGTGGCTCTGGTCGCGGCAGAGCGATGCCCCGGAGGGGCAGAACATCGCCCCCTGGTGGGCAGAGCGTCGCCCCTGGTGGGCGTGCCAGGTGGATCCCGGTCGGGCGCATGCGGGAGTCTGTCTGACTGTCTCTCCCCGTTTCCAGCTTCAGAAAATAAAATAAATAAATAAATAGTCTGAGCTCTTCAGGTTCCAGTTAAAATCGCTTCTCCACAATTTCTCCCTCAAGCTCCGTCAGGTGTGTTGGATACATTTTTGACATTATATTGTTGGGTTGAACGTAGGATATGAGAACATTTTCTTTTTTTTTTTTTTTTTTTTAATTATTTATTTATTTATTCATTTTAGAGAGGAGAGAGAGAGGGAGAGAGAGAGAAAGAGAGAGAGAGAGAGAGAAGGGGGGAGGAGCTGGAAGCATCAACTCCCATATGTGCCTTGACCAGACAAGCCTAGGGTTTCGAACCGGCGACCTCAGCATTTCCAGGTCGATGCTTTATCCACTGCGCCACCACAGGTCAGGCGAGAACATTTTCTATATGTGCGTGTGATCTATATTATATATAAAGACATAAACACATAAAATGTGCCTATATGTTTTTTTGTTGTTGTTTTTTGTTGTTGTTGTTGTTGTTTTGTATTTTTCTGAAGCTGGAAACGGGGAGAGACAGTCAGACAGACTCCCGCATGCACCCGACCGGGATCCACCCGGCATGCCCACCAGGGGCAACGCTCTGTCCACCAGGGGGCGATGCTCTGCCCCTCCGGGGCATCGCTCTGCCGCGACCAGAGCCACTCTAGCGCCTGGGGCAGAGGCCAAGGAGCCATCCCCAGCGCCTGGGCCATCTTTGCTCCAGTGGAGCCTTGGCTGCGGGAGGGGAAGAGAGAGACGGAGAGGAAGGAGAGGGGGAGGGGTGGAGAAGCAAATGGGCGCTTCTCCTGTGTGCCCTGGCCGGGAATCGAACCCGGAACCTCTGCACGCCAAGCCGACGCTCTACCACGGAGCCAACCGGCCAGGGCCGAGAACATTTTCTATATGTACATGTGATCTATATTATATATAAAGACATAAACACATAAAATGTGCCTATATGTTCCTAACCACCGGGTAGAACATAAGTCACCACTCTTCAGAAGAAGATGACAGAATCCAAAGCTATCATTTATCTTTCATAATGTAAAAAAAATAATAATAATAATAGTAAACTGTAATAAAAACGTGAAGGATAAAGAAACAGGAGAATGTATGTTATAACCACAAGAAAACATCATCAATAGAAAAAGATGTTGAGTGAACCCACGTGTTGAAATTGTCCAGCACAAACTTGAAAATGGTTTTAATAATTAGGTTCACAGGTTTAAAGGGAAATGATGGCCCTAAAGACTAAACAGCTATTAGCCCTGGCTGAGTGGCTCAGTGGATAGAGTGTCAGCCTGGCGTGTGTGGAAGTCCCAGATTCGATCCCCAGTCAGGGCACACAGGAGAAGCGACCATCTGTTTCTCTTCCCCCTCCCTCTCCTCCTTCTCTCTCTCTTGCCCTCCTGCAGCCAGGGGCTAAATTGGTTTGAGCATCAGCTCCGGGCATTGAGGAGAACTTGGTTGGCCTGAGCATATCACTGTCAGGTGCTAAAAATAGCTCAGTTGATTCAAGCATCGGCCACAGATAGGGGTTGAAGGGTGGATCCTGGGCAGGGCACATGCAGCGGCCAGTTTCTCTATTTCCCTTCCTCTCACTTAAAAAAAAAAAAAAAAACTGAACAGCTGTGAGTTGGCATCAGAGAAATGGAAGTTTAAAATGGAACCTGACGGAAATTCACAGGCTATAAATGCAGCATACATGGAAATAAATTTCTCTGGATAGTTTAAGAGAAGATTAAGGCTCGCAGGAGGGTCAGTGAACTTTCTAAGAGACCATCAGAAATTATCCAAGTCAAACAAGAGAGATGGAAAAAACAGAAAGTGGTGGAGATGCTGGTCACCAGAGAGAAAGAGGTCAAACGCACGTACGTCTCCGATCACAGAAATCTAGGTGGAAATCATGGACTTAAACAGAAAACTATTTGAAGCAACAATGAGCCCCCCCCCCACCCAAATCATAAAATTATTTAAGGACATCACATTTATCATATGCCTAAATATATAAATACTTTTCTTTGCACTTATTCTGCTCAGGGTTTACCAAACATAACCTAAGGGGGATAAATGCAGAGAAAAAAAACATGTCTAGAAACTTAGAGCCGCCTGACCTGTGGTGGCGCAGTGGATAAAATGTCGACCTGGAAATGCTGAGGTCGCCGGTTCGAAACCCTGGGCTTGCCTGGTCAAGGCACATATGGGAGTTGATGCTTCCAGCTCCTCCCCCCTTCTCTCTCTCTCTCTCTCTCTGTCCTCTCTAAAAAGGAATAAATAAAAAATTTAAAAAAAATAAAAAATAAAAAAATAAAAATAAAAAAAGAAACTTAGAGCCAAAATTCTGAAAACCAAAGAAAAAGGGGAAGTCTGGTGCAGGCTCCCGGCGATCGGGCCGCATGTGGGCTCAGAGGGTCCAAGGCGGAGCCCGCGGCGTGCAGTTCTAAGGAGCCCTGGGGTCCTGTCCGCACTGTGGACCTTTGGACTCCTCTCTGTGTGGCCTGACTTGAGCCCCGGAGTCCGCAGGGACGGGCAGATGGACGGAGCTCCCAGTGCCCAGCTGCCCACAGCCGGCCAAGTCCTCCGGCATCCAGTCTGCGTAACACGAGGGGATGTGAGGTGGGGGGCGTTACCGCACCGGGATTTCGC
The DNA here is from genome assembly GCF_036850765.1 of Saccopteryx bilineata. Classification (NCBI taxonomy): domain Eukaryota; kingdom Metazoa; phylum Chordata; class Mammalia; order Chiroptera; family Emballonuridae; genus Saccopteryx; species Saccopteryx bilineata. The sequence continues at coordinate 144,298,659 of NC_089502.1, read as the reverse complement.
CGGCAAGGGTCGTTTCAGGCTGAAGGCGCTTCCGTGAAACCCGGGAGAGAGGAGTGGTTTTCTGGGATTCTTAGTCTGTAACAACCGCCCGAGGCAGGGTCCACAGACAGGTTAAACCACCCTGCAGAGGGGCGGCCCTGCCATGCTGAGCTTTAATTCTGGGGTCCATAACAGCACTGCATTCTTTTTCTGTGTATGGCAGAGAAAGAGTGTCAGAGAGAGGGACAGACAGACAGGAAGGGAGACAGATGAGAAACATCAATTCTTCCTTGCAGCACCTTAGCTGTTCATTGATTGCTTTCTCCTATGTGCCTTGACCAGGGGGCTATAGCAGAGCGAGTGACCCCTTGCTCGAGCCAGCGACCTTGGGTCCAAGCTGGTGAGCTTTGCTCAAACCAGATGAGCCCGCGCTCAAGCTGGTGACCTCGGGGTCTCGAACCTGGGTCCTCCGTGTCCCAGGCCGGTGCTCTATCCACTGCGCCACCGCCTGGTCAGGCCAGCAGTGCATTCTTTAGACAGTCCCCATATGTCCAGTTCAACATCCACCCCCTTCCCCGTAAATGGGTCACCACAGAAATAAATGTGGTTGGCACAGATGAAGTTGACTTGTGAATTCTAAACCAGGATGCAGGGTTTCGCTGGAAATTTCTACCAGCAGAAGAAAAGAAGGGAGTATTTTTTTTTCTTTTAATGCAGAGTCTTGTATTGTATAATATTTGCATCAAGATGTCAGAAAGTCGCACGCACCGTAAACAAAGGGTCAGCGTCCCCCGCCACGAGCAGGGACATGCATCCGATATGAAGCGTGAAGCCGCTGTTCCGTGTGTGCTACGCAGGACGGCGGTGCCGGACGCAGAGAAAAGCACTCAGATCGGCCCCGACTGCACAAACCCGCCCGCCTCCTCAGACCACCTGCAGCTTCTCTCTCCTGCAGCAAAGGTGACCGGCCACCTTCAACTTCGGCGGGAAGGACTCAGTCAAGCCAGGATGCCAAGAAAGAGCAGGCGTGATGATCCTCCGTGCCGTCTGGACAAACCTTGACCAACCGCCCGACGGACTCGGCAGGAGCCCCAGCCGGTGAGTGGAGGCAAACTTGGGGACACGAGGTTTCCGAGACCCGGGAGCTGAGATCACGCTGGGGCTCCGTGGTCGCCCCAGAGCTGCGGGCTCCTTGCAATGTGCACCACGTAGAATCCTGCGGTCTGTTTGCTCTGCAAAGTCGGGTAACTATCCTCAGTAGGTCTATTCTTCATGCTTGGCAAGGGATGTTTATTTTCTCTCTCTTTTTCTATTTTGTATTTTTCTGAACTGAGAAACGGGGAGGCAGTCAGACAGACTCCCGCATGTGCCTGACCTGGATCCACCCAGCATGCCCACCAGGGGGCGATGCTCTGCCCATCAGGGGTGTTGCCCTGTTGCTCAGCAACCGAGCTCCTCTTAGTGCCTGAGGCGGAGGCCATGGAGCCATCCTCAGCACCCGGGCCAACTTTGCTCCAATGGAGCCTTGGCTGCGGGAGGTGCAGAGAGAGACAGAGAAAAAGGAGAGGAGGAAGGGTGGAGAAGCAGATGGGTGCCTCTCCTCTGTGCCCTGGCTGAGAATTGAACCCAGGACTTCCATACGTCTGTCCGATGCTCTACCACTGAGCCAACCACCCAGGGCCAAGGGATGCTTATTATTAAGTACCTTTATTTATTTGGCGAACATGTATGTGGCATCTACTACGATGGGAACTTCAGGGTGACAAGAGGTGCCACGCACGGCCCCTCCTGTCTAAGCTCTAATGGTAGTCTTTGCCCCACCCGTGTCTGTGGGAACCGGCGGTCCCTTTGGGGACGTCATTCCCTTGCAATTTAATCATCTTCCTCAAGTGGCAACATAGCCTTCTTGTGGATGAAACTGGAAATGGACATGTTATTCGATGTCCAGTGGAGTCAACTGTCAATTTTCCAAGGATCTACTTTGAGAGTGTTCTTTTCACGGGCACATTTGCTTATTTCGTGATTTCTGTCATTTCAAGATGGACCCAGAAAAGGTGAGATTTAAGACCATCCACAGAGATGAGTATCTTGGCTGTGTCTTGGATGAAACACATGATAATAAGCACAGCACTACACCATCTCTTTAACATGGGTCACATGCACAGGAAGATACGTTTGTTACATGCTATATACAGTGTGTCTGTAAAGTCATGGTGCACTTTTGACCGGTCACAGGAAAGCAACAAAAGACGACAGAAATGTGAAATCTGCATCAAATAAAAGGAAAACCCTCCCAGTTTCATACCTATTCAGTGCAGTTCAATATGGGCTCACACACAGATTTTTTAGGGCTCCTTAGGTAGCTATCCCATATAACCTCTACAGACTCGTCACTGACTGATGGCCTACCAGAACGGGGTTTCTCCACCAAACTGCCGGTGTCCTTCAACTGCTTATCCCACCGAGTCATGTGATTCCTATGTGGTAGCACTTCTTTCTAAACGCACCGATATTCACGTTGCACTTTGGTCACGGATTCGAATTGAGCGAGCCACAGAACACACTGAACTTTCCTCTGTACCGTCCACATCTCGAGTGGCATGGCCGTGGGCTGCTCCGCTGTATACACGGTGTTACATCATCATCTGCGCATGCGCACATGCTGCCACACCATCCTACAGAAACTGGGAGGGTTTTCCTTTTATTTGGTGCAGATTTCACATTTCTATCGTCTTTTGTTGCTTTCCTGTGACCGGTCACAAGTGCACCGTGACTTTACGGACACACTGTATATGTACACAGTTTTCCATTTGCTCTGATTCCAGCTTGCTGTTATCTGCACAGAGACAGAGAGGCTGCATGGTCACCAGGCCATGGAATCAGAAGCTTAGAACACACTCCTGTCTCTCTCTTCCCCTCCCGCAGTCAAGGCTCCATTGGAGCGGAGATGGCCCGGGCGCTGGGGATGGTTCCTTGGCCTCTACCCCGGGCGCTGGAGTGGCTCTGGTCGCGGCAAAGCGATGCCCCGGAGGGGCAGAGCGTCACCCCCTGGTGGGCAGAGCATCGCCCCTGGTGGGCGTGCCGGGTGGATCCCGGTCGGGCGCATGCGGGAGTCTGTCTAGCTGTCTCTCCCCGTTTCCAGCTTCAGAAAAATACAAAAATACAAAAAAAAAAATTGAAATAGTGTCCCCCAAATTCATTAAGGGATATCCCCCCAACTATTTAAGATACATTCAAAGAACACAAACACTTTTTTTTTTTAATTGCACAAACAAAACATAATTAACCAGGCAAATATGATGCCTAGTGAGTGGATCTCAGTGTTTTCTGGTTCTGTCTACTTCTGCAGAGACCCATGACTTGTGTGGGTCTCCATCACGGCTGAAGGTGAAGTGTAGTTACGTAAATTTCTCTTGACTTGTGTGTATTCTTTTTCCAACCCTGGCCGTTGTCAGAAGTCAGCCCCTGATCAGGAAACTTCAATGGAGAAGTGAGCAGTTCCGGCACAGCCTGAGTGCCTAGCCCCGATGACAAGGACTTCAACTCGAAAGATTTCCCAAGTCCCGTACAATCCAGAATTACTGACGAGGCAGAAGTACGCCCCCTTTTTTCTTTAACGATAAATATAATTTTCTATCGCTACTCTCACTTGAGGACAGGGCTGGAGCAAGGCTCGCAAGATGCAGCAGATTCCGCAGTGAATATATTTAGGTCAAGAGGTGGACACTATTGCTCCCACCATTTTTTCCCCCTAAAGAAATAACTTTATGACCGTGGCCAGTTGGCTTAGCGGTAGAGTGTCGGCCTGGCGTGCGGGGGACCCAGGTTTGATTCCCGGCCAGGGCACATAGGAGAAGCACCCATTTGCTTCTCCACCCCCCCTTCCTTCCTCTCTGTCTCTCTCTTCCCCTCCCACAGCCAAGGCTCCATTGGAGCAAAGATAGCCCGGGTGCTGGGGATGGCTCCTTGGCCTCTGCCCCAGGCGCTAAAGTGGCTCTGGTCACAGCAGAGCGACGCCCTGGAGGGGCAGAGCGTCGACCCCTGGTGGGCAGAGCGTTGCCCCTGGTGGGTGTGCCGGGTGGATCCCGGTCGGGCGCATGCAGAAGTCTGTCTGACTGTCTCTCCCCGTTTCCAGCTTCAGAAAAATACAAAAAAAATTAAAAAAAAATAAAAGAAATAACTTTATAAAGCTGGTCCTTTATCAAAATCCTCAAACGAGTTTTTTCTGGATGCCCATCAAGGGTCCTATTTGCAGGCACATTCTCTCTTTCGTTGACATTTACAAATCTCACGTTGTTTTCGTTGGCATGACTCTTGGCGTTGACTGAGGCTAATTAAATGGTTTTTCCATCTTTACCTCCCATAATGATTCCTCAGAATGCCGGTATTTAGATTCTTTGTCCTTGTCCTAAGCATATCAGAATCATTTCAGGAGCGGTGGAAATTGTGGTCTGTCTGAGACATTCCCACCGTTTGAATGCAACCAATGATGTCACCATTGGTGTTGGTGTTCAGTTTTACACGCCTCCTCTCAACAAACTAGACCCCAATGCTCTGTGGGTCTGTGGGCTCTATCCACTTGCTCATTCAGCACAGACAAGCTTGCTCTATGTTCTCTCAGGCTGTTACCCCGAAGTCACGTAAAGACAGCTCTTTTGGTTAAAAGTAATTTAACCAGTAATTTCATCTTCTGCTTCATTTTTCTAAAGGACACTACACGGAGCTATGCAACCCGAATGATTGGGAAACTGCGGACAAATATTATACATCAGGGGGGCTCAACAGAAACTCTCAGCGAACCTTTCAAGGGGGAAAGGATTCCATTGTGTACAAAGAGGTTTGATCCGGAGTTCACAGTGAGTGTCTCAGCATGTGTACACGGGACAATCTTTCAAACCGAAGGCAACTGGGACCACTGAGTCGTAGATTATGAGGGTAAAAATGGATGCAATTTGGCTTTTTCCCAGAATTCCCTTATAATTCAGTTAGTTAACATTCCACCTCTGCAGAAGAAATAGAAACGAATGATTTAAATTAGAAACCGCCAATGACATACCATATATTTTTCCGGCTAATTCTGTCTCCACACATACTGGTAAAACAAGATGCATGCTTTTGTGACCGCATTACTTTAATTTTTAGAGGAATAAGATATCTGCATAGGAAGGTTGAAACCAAAAACATGGTTCCAAGGCCCTGGCCGGTTGGCTCAGTGGTAGAGCATTGGCCTGCCATGCTGAAGTCCCGGGTTCGATTCCCAGCCAGGGCACACAGGAGAAACACCCATCTGCTTCTCCACCCCGCCCCCTCTCCTTCCTCTCTGTCTCTCTCTTCCCCTCCTGCAGCCAAGGCTCCACTGGAGCAAAGATGGCCCGGGCGCTGGGGATGGCTCCTCGGCCTCTGCCCCAGGCGCTACAGTGGCTCTGGTTGCAACAGAGCGATGCCCCAGAGGGGCAGAGCATCGCCCCCTGGTGGCCATGCCGGGTGGATCCCGGGCACATGCGGGAGTCTGTCTGACTGTCTCTCCCCGTTTCCGCCTTCAGAAAAATACAGAAAACAAACAAACAAACAAACAAAAAAACAAAAACATAGTTCCAGATGAATGAAATAACCCAAAATATGGTTTATGCATACAATGGAATGTTATCCAGGCGGACAAGAATGAAATTGTGACGCATGCCACAACTTGGATGAACCCGACGGCCTTTGTAGAGGAGAGAAAATAACGTCCTCTCTGGACTTCTGAGTTGTTTTTTTCCTGAGTCCCCTGTAACACAAGGCAGGTTAACAACCCAAACACAGACATTTATTAAGAAGTATGGCCCCCTCATGTGTACAGGGGCGGGACCCCGGGGAAACGAGAAACTCAAAGAGGTGGGTAAGAACTCTGGCTTATACGGCATCTGCAACACACAGGAACAGCTAGTGAGGAAATGGCAGGAGAACAGAAAACAGCTTAGGCTTCGATGGTCCAACTATGGGAGGAGAGAGTGAGGGCAGAGGAAGTCTAGTTAGTCAAGTTTATGTAGGAGATTCCTCTGGTGTCTTCTGCAAGCTCCTAACCTGTGGAGTTGTCTGCGGTGATTGCCTGCTGCCCTGACTGGTGGAGAGGTGAGGAAGGAACTCCTTTGCAAAAATATGTCCTCCTTCATGGGAAGCCTGGGAGCTTTCCTTCCATCTCTGTTCTCCTTGTGGGACAAATAAGTTTGTAAATATGATATATGTTTGCTTGCTTATAGTTTGTATTGGGATGGGGGACAGGCTGTAAGCAGGCAGGGTCGTTATAGCCTAAGGCTTAGTTTCAAGACTAAGCTTTTCCCCACACTTTTAATCCTAAAATCTTCTCAACACTAAGCTTTTCCCCACACCCTTGACTGTTGCTGAAGCTGGTGACATATGTTTGCTCACTTATAGTTTGCATCGGGTGTGGGGGACAGGCTGTAAGCAGGCAGGGTCATTATAGCCCGAGGCTTAGTTTTAAGATGAAGTCTTTCCCACACCCTTGACTGATTGCATGATGTGGGGTGGTGCACTCTCATGAGGAATCCCATTGTGCCTCAGATCAGTGGCTTTGTATCAGAGACTTCCTTGTTTGTATATTGTATTAAAGGTTTGGATTTCTACCCTCTAGAGGAGAGCAGGAAGAGCAGAGAAAGGCCACGTGGAGGAGAGGAGAAGCAGCCAAGATGGCAGAGTGCTGAAGGAGAAGCCAGTTTGTGTAGTTTGTGCAGAGAGAAGGAGATGGGGAAAAGAGGTGAATAAGGCTGGTGAGGTAGAAACCTTTGATTCTAGGAAACTCGGATAAGTCAGTGGCTTTGGGAGCCCTGAATGGAAAGGGAAGTGTTTCCCCACTGTGTATTTCTCGCCCGCCGGGTACAAGCTAGGATAAAGCTAATGGCCCACCAGTTCTTGGCTCCGTTGTTTCATTACCATCTGTCAGAATCCAAGGTGAACCTGCACGGGCCAGGTGGCTGTGATGGTGGCTGCAGCTACTGGCTTTACATTCCTCAATGGTTTTCAACTCAAAATCATCGGTACGCTCACGTGGGAAGATTTGAGTGGTATATTCCGCAAGATGCAACATTATGACAGAGGAAGTAGGACAGACACAGAAGGACAGACGTTGCCTCGTGGCACTTACATGCGGTACCCAGACCAGTAAGACGCAGAGAGACAGGAAGCGGCTTAGTGTCTTCCGGGGGCCGGGGGTGGACGGGGAGGGAGAGGAGGACGAGGGTGCTGCTGATGGACAGGCGTGGAATTGCGTACCTTGTAGGAAAATGAAAACAAGCTTCAGACACGGCTAGTGACAACGGGTACACAACCACGTGCTCGAGCTCCATGCCGCTCTTAGAGATGCAGGTGAAAACACGGTTCAAAGGGTCATGTTATGTCTATGGCACCATGATATTGTTTTTTTGTTTTGTTTTTTTTTGTGGCAGAGACAGAGAGAGTCAGACAGAGGGAAGGATAGGGACAGACAGACAGGAATAGAGAGAGATGAGAAACATCAATTCTTCGTTGCGGTTCCTTAGTTGTTCATTGATTGATTTCTCATATGTGCCTTGACCGGGGGGCTACAGCAGACCAAATAACCCCTTACTCAAGCCAGTGACCTTGGGTCCAAGCTGGTGAGCTTTTGCTCAAACCAGATGAGCCCGTGCTCAAGCCGGCGACCTCGGGGTCTCGAACCTGGGTCCTCCGCATCCCAGCCCGACGCTCTATTCACTGTGCCTCAGCCTGGTCAGACTATGGTACCACGATTTTTAAAGGTGGCCTAAATAGACTTCCCTAATGATACACAGAGAATTCCTCAAGGAAGGTTGGAATTCAGCAAGAAAGAGACAGCGTGCCGTGAATGGTTCTAGAAGGTTCCACACTCTGAACCTTCTGGAACCAGGATTGGCTGGTTCTCTCTCCAGACAGGGTGGAGAGTCACAGAGAAAGAGGAGATGTTAATGAACTTTCCTCCACATGAGCCTGTGGCACGGACTCTTTATCTTATATCCCTGTAGTGACTGCAGAGAAACATCTGTCAACATTTTCATCTTTTCTGTATCGTATCTTTTCCATCTGAGACGAACATCACCGCCTCACTGTTCCTTTTGAGGTGGGGGGGCGCATCCCCTAAAACAAGAGACTGGAATGGGATCTCCCGCAGTCACAGCCGATTATGCGGGAGAGGTGCTCCCCGTCCCCTGAAACTGAGCAGAATTCCTGTATTGTGAATTTTATTTTATTATTATTTTTTTTTAATTCATTTTAGAAAGGAGAGAGAGAGGGGGAGAGAGAGAGAGAGAGGAGAGAGAGAAGGGGGGAGGAGCAGGAAGCATCAACTCCCATATGCGCCTTGACCAGGCAAGCCCAGGGTTTTGAACTGGCGACCTCAGCATTTCCAGGTCGACGCTTTATCCACTGTGCCACCACAGGTCAGGCGAGCAGAATTCCTGAAATAGTTTCCTGACTCCGATCATGGGGAGGGGCTCTCGGGCAAGAATGGCCTATTCATTTTCCACATTCCTGAATTGAGTCAACTCTCCTGTCAGGCTGGTGGGAGGGACCCTTCTGAGATGCCAACCGCCTGTGGTCCTGTTTCAGAAGCCCGAGCAGGGTGACAGCCCCGTGTGGGGAGAACCCTCCGTGACAGGATGTCCCTGTGCCCCGAGCAGGGTGACAACCCCATGTGGGGAGAACGCTCCGTGACAGGATGTCCCTGTGCCCCGAGCAGGGTGACAGCCCCGTGTGGGGAGAACCCTCCGTGACAGGATGTCCCTGTGCCCCGAGCAGGGTGACAACCCCATGTGGGGAGAACGCTCCGTGACAGGATGTCCCTGTGCCCCGAGCAGGGTGACAGCCCCGTGTGGGGAGAATCCTCCGTGACAGGATGTCCCTGTGCCCCGAGCAGTGTGACAACCCCGTGTGGGGAGAATCCTCCGTGACAGGATGTCCCTGTGCCCCGAGCAGTGTGACAACCGCCGTGTGGGGAGTACCCTCCGTGACAGGATGTCTCTGTGCCCCGAGCAGTGTGACAACCCTGTGTGGGGAGAACCCTCCGTGACAGGATGTCCCTGTGCCAGGTGGGGATGAGACGGCAGTCCAGCCCGAGGTATGACCCTCCATGGGGTCCTGTTGTGTCACTGAGCTCTGAGCCATGGACCCACCCCCATCCTGCAGCTCCTGCATGTGCCAGGGACACTCAGGAGGTGACCTCTGTGGAGTCCTCAGTGCTGGAGGGGTCGCTCTGAGGGAATGCATCGCACGCGTCCCTGGGTGGCACTTTGACGTCATCCTGTGCGTGTTCACAGCAACGAGCTCACTTGATCTGTGCAGAAAAATGTTAACTCCTCGTGATATTATGAATTCACCAGGGGTCCTCTGTCCATCGTCTGCCGGTTCTGCAGCGGTCATCCTGCTGACCGCGGCCAGCGTGCAGCCCGTGGTCCTGTGCTCAGGGTCGCCACGGAAGCTTCAGAGGATGAGCAGCGGCCGGGAGGTCAAGCTGGGGCCCAGATCTCAGACAACCGCCCACAGCGGTGACCACCTGCTGCGCCTCATGAGTCATAATGGCGTTAGCGTGAGTGCACGGGGCCCTGAGCTCAGTTTACACTGCGGCAGAGGCAGCTGCAGATGCCCCCGAAACCCCCTTTTCCGTCCTGTGCACAGAGATCGATAAGCAACGCTCTTGTAAAGCTCTCCCCGCACACAGACCAGGGGTCGGGAAACTCTGGCTGGCAAGCTAGATGTGGCTCTTTCGATGGCTGTGTCTGGCTCGCAGACAAATCTTGAATAAAAAAAAATAATGACGTTAAAAGGATAAAACATTCTCATGTATTACAATCCATTCATTTCCTACCGCTCGTGTTCATGGTTGCGGGTGGCTGGAGCCAATCACAGCTGTCCTCCGGGACAACACCACATTTTTATTGGATGATGCGTCACGTCCACGGGTCGTTGTATGGCTCTCACGGAATGACGTTTTAAAATGTGTGGCGTTCGTGGCTCTCTCAGCCACAAAGGTTCCCGACTCCTGTTCTTAGACCCAGTAGGAACTGTTGGCGTCCCTGTTCAAGGGGCGGTGCTTTGGTGATGTCATTGATATTGACTGCGACAAAGTGCTCTACGAAGCAGCTGTTCTTGGTGGGGGACGTCACGGGTGACATTCTGAGCAAAGCAGGTGCCAGCGGCTGCGTGGGACATGCAGGCACTAGCCACCTCTGACCCCCTGATGGAGGACCTCAGGATTGCGTGGGGTCGGTCTCCTTTCCGTTGGGTGGTTTACGGCCCTTTTCCATTGTCTGGACCCCCGTGAAGCCGGTCAGAGGCAACGTGAGCACTGCGGCCCCCCAGAGCCGGGGTCACCCCCCTGTGTGTGTCTGTGTCTCCTCCCCTCCCTGGGTCCTCACATGGCCATCCCTCTGTGTGTGTCTGTGTCTCCTCCCCGGGTCCTCACACAGCCGTCCCTCTGTGTGTGTCTGCGTCTCCTCCCCGGGTCCTCACACGGCCGTCCCTCTGTGTGTGTCTGCGTCTCCTCCCCGGGTCCTCACACGGCCGTCCCTCTGTGTGTGTCTGTGTCTCCTCCCCGGGTCCTCACACGGCTGTCCCTCTGTGTGTGTCTGTGTCTCCTCCCCTCCCTGGGTCCTCACACGGCCGTCCCTCTGTGTCTGTCTGTGTCTCCTCCCCTCCCTGGGTCCTCACACGGCCGTCCCTCTGTGTGTGTCTGTGTCTCCTCCCCGGGTCCTCACACGGCCGTCCCTCTGTGTGTGTGTCCCTCTGTGTGTGTCTGCGTCTCCTCCCCGGGTCCCCACACGGCCGTCCCTCTGTGTGTGTCTGTCTCCTCTCCTCCCCGGGTCCTCACACGGCCGTCCCTCTGTGTGTGTCTGCGTCTCCTCCCCGGGTCCTCACACGGCCGTCCCTCTGTGTGTGTCTGTCTCCTCTCCTCCCCGGGTCCTCACATGGCCGTCCCTCTGTGTCTGTCTGTGTCTCCTCCCCGGGTCCTCACACGGCCGTCCCTCTGTGTGTGTCTGTCTCCTCTCCTCCCCGGGTCCTCACATGGCCGTCCCTCTGTGTGTGTCTGTGTCTCCTCCCCGGGTCCTCACACGGCCGTCCCTCTGTGTGTGTCTGTGTCTCCTCCCCGGGTCCTCACACGGCCGTCCCTCTGTGTGTGTCTGTGTCTCCTCCCCTCCCTGGGTCCTCACATGGCCGTCCCTCTGTGTGTCTGTGTCCTCACCTCCTCTTCTTATAGGGACTCCAGTCCTGTGGGGTCAGGGCCACCTCCCTAGTGACCTCATTTTACGTGAATCCCCTCTTTATAGCCCCGTCTCCAAACTGAGCCCTGTTCTGAGGCCCCGGGGGTTAGGACGCTAACATATAAATTTGGGGGACACCATTCAGTTCACGAAATCAGCTGGACTGCGCCCCGATGCCCGAGCCCCAGAAGGGATGACATGGTAGCCGTGCGCGGTTCTCAGTTGCTAAGCTGCCGGTCGTTTGTTTCGCAGGGAGACAGAACTGATGGCCACTACCTCCCCTGAGTCAGGAGTGTTAAGGTCAGAAAACAGCGCATCCATCATTCCTGCCCCCGAACGGCCAATGATTAAGTGTTGGTCAGCTCCTCCCTTCATCTTGGAGCTGACCTCTGGGCCCACCTCTCCAAAAGGCCAGGTTTTCTGAGAAAAAGGGACACACTGACCCACGTCACAGAGGGTGACCGGACCCATGCATCAACCACCTGCACACACAGCCCAGCAAGAAACAGTTTTCAGATTTTTTTTTGTGTGTGGTGACTGTCCCAGTGGGTAGTCACGTTGGTGCCGTGTAGACCATGAACCCTGTTCCTCGCTGTGTCTACTCTGGGAGCCCCCAAAGGGAGCTCTCTGCCTCCCGCAGAAGCAGAGTACACAGGGAGAAGGGCTCAAGGATGAACGTCCCAGGCTGACCGGGCAGTGGTGCAGTGGACAGAGCGTCGGACTGGGACGCGGAGGACCCAGGTTCAAGACTCCGAGGTCGCCAGCTTGAGCGCGGGCTCATCTGGTTTGAGCAAAAGCTCACCAGCTTGAGCCCAAGGTCACTGGCTCCAGCAAGGGGTTACTCAGTCTGCTGAAGGCCCACAGTCAAGGCACATATGAGAAAGCAATCAATGAACAACTAAGGAGCCGCAATGAAGCACTGATGCTTCTCATCTCTCTCCCTTCCGTCTGTCTGTCCCTATGCGTCCCTCTCTCTGTCTCTCTCTGTCCCTGTCTCTCTCTCTCTCACACACACACACACACAAAAGGATGAACGTCCCCATGCGATGCGTTACAATCTGGTGGGAGCTGGACTCAGACGCCTGCCCGTGTCTGAACCTGCTGTTTCCCGTCTCCTTTTACTTGCGAAAGAAACTTGAAAGACCCAGGTAACTCGCAGCAAGAACGTGGAGACTGTCCTCAGGAAGAGAAACCCCATGTGAGAGGAGACAGAGGGAGGCGGCCCGGCTCAAGGCGGCCCCGTGAGAACTCCGCCGGTGACCGAGAGAGCCTGAGACATCGTTGGGAGCGGTCAGCCCGGGGAACTCTCCCCGAATGACGTGCGCGCGCGCGCGTGTGTGTGGGTGGGGGGGGTGTTTCTGCTCCAAAAAGAGTGATAACAAACCCCAAAGGGCTCCTTTCACTTTTCACGTCATCTCCGTGTCTGCCTCTTTTCATTAAAAAAAGAGAAATCGGCCTGACCTGTGGTGGCGCAGTGGATAAAGCGTCGACCTGGAAACGCTGAGGTCGCCGGTTCAAAACCCTGGGTTTGCCTGGTCAAGGCACATATGGCAGTTGATGCTTCCTGCTCCTCTCTCTCTCTCTCTCTCCTCTCTAAAAATTAATTTTAAAAAATTAATAAAAGAGAAATCTCCTAAGAGCTACGGCGGAGGGGAACACGCCTGTCTATCCCAATGCCTCCGGCCAGGGCTCCGAGTCTATAATAAAGGCCAGCAGAGTAACAAGGAGACCCCTGGGAAGTCCCACATCCTGAATCATCCGCCTTATATTCACACGTTTACAAGGGAAAGGACATTCTCCGTTGCGTCCCCAGCAGCAGGCGCCTAACACTCTGAACCCCCGAGTTGCGTGTGCACACGGAACAAGAGCCTGTGCAGCACCGGATGGGCGCGGGGTCACAGCTCCGTGTGCGGCAGACAGAGCGAGAGGGGGGTCCCTTCTGTCAGGGAGCCTGTGCCCGGACGAGGAACAAGACACTGAGCAGGCCCGTGCCCGAGGAGGACGGCGTGGGAAGGGGTTGAACGAGGGCTGCGGGCACAACAGCTGAGCATGGAGACCAGGAGATGTCTGTCAGGAGGGCTGCTGCACGTGAGCTCCCGGCGTCCTCCCCCCAGAACCCCGGGAAAGCCCCTGAGCCAAACCCACCTTGGGGAGGAACGTCTCCCAGGGCGTGGCGGGCTCTCCCTGCGAGGCCAGACGCGGGCTCAGACGCACACCCGTCCTTTATGTGAGACCGTGGCCATGTTTTCTCACCTGGTTCAAAGACCATGGGCGGGGCACGCCACTACGGCCCGCGCATGATTTTGAGATGAAGGCACCTGGGAATCCAGGAATGAAGGAAGAGGCAGGGCATGAACTCTTGTCGGGTTAAAGACGGGGCCGTCCCCAAAATTCTCCACGGCCCCAGAGCCCCCTGACAGGGAGGCCTCTCGTCCCGGGGACCGGGAGTCCTACCAGCGAGGCTCTGGGGAGACGGGTCACATACACACGGCCACCGAGCGGTGTGAGCTGCCTTCAGTTCTGCTGGAGGCCCCTCGGTGTGTCCGAGACAGAACCTGCCGTTTCCACCCGAGTGGCTTTCTCCCCCCCCCCGGGGAGGACAGGATATGAACTCTGGGGCTCCCCGCTCCCCAGAACCCCTTCTTCTGAGGTCCCCGGATGGCGTGCGTGCACCCAGGTGAACCTGGGCTTCTCCCTGGTTGCCGTGTCCCCGGTCAGAGACATTTGACCACTCTCGGTCACGGGACCTAAGAGGATGGAGGAGAATCATTCTGTCCCTGACACCGTGAACCGTGATAACAGTTTAAGGCGGACTTCCTCCCGCACAGGCGGATCCCACCGTAAGCCCCATGTCACACTCAGATTTCATCCGGTAAGAGGGCAGGGCAGGCACACTGACCTCTCTAACGCGCATCCTCAGTCACTAAAAATAGCTCGGTAGTCAAGCATCAGCCCCAGACGGGAGTTGCATCAGCAACGTGAGACAGGAAGGTGCCCAGCCGTGCTCGAAGGGGCGTGGCTATCGTGGAGGGAGAAAGAGGATGGACGCTCAGCTCAGGACGTGATAATCCACCAAGACGTTCCAACGGATTCCTCAGTGCCTCTGTGCAGAAGAGAGTGCCACCCAGCAGCTCCCGACAGCAACGTGTGCGAAAGCAATCTGCCTCCTTTCATACCAGCAGCAATGAATTAGAGGACACCACTGAACAAGCGTTGTATTAAAAAAACACACACACACACAGGGAGATTTAATGACAAAGTCCCTAGAACTTACCGACCACGGTACATAGAGGCTCATTATGGTGAAAAACGGCCAACTTTATGTCCAACGTAAAAGAGGTAACAAATACACATGTGCGCTTTGGGCATTTAGGGGGAGATGCAACACCTTTCAAGATGTTCATTATTGCCCGTGTTAAGCTATTGATTCAGTGCAGATCTTGTATCATAATCACAACCAAGAATTAATTAGTTCCTGGCCGGTGGCTCAGTGGATAGAGTGTCAGCCCGGCATATGTATGTCTAGATTCAATTCCTAGAGCACAGAGGAGAAGCAACCATCTCCTTCTCCCCCTCCATCTCACCTTTCTTTCCTTCTTCTCCTCTAGCAGCCACAGCTCAAATGGTTCGAGTGTTGGCCCCAGGCGCTGAGGATGGCTTGGTTGGAGCACATCAGCCTCAGTCACTAAAAATAGCTCGGTACTCAAGCATCAGCCCCAGACGGGGGTTGCTGGGTGGATCCGGGTAGGGTGCATGCGGGAGTCTGTCACTCTATCCCCCCTCCTCTCACCTAAACATTAAAAAATAAAAATTATTGCCTGACCTGTGGTGGTGCAGTGGATAGAGCGTCGACCTGGAAATGCTGAGGTTGCCGGTTTAAAACCCTGGACTTGCCTGGTCAAGGCACATATGGGAGTTGATGCTTCCTGCTCCTCCCCCTTCTCTCTCTCTGTCTCTCTCTCTCTCCTCTAAAATGAATAAATAAATAAAAATAAAAAAATAAAAAATTATTTAAGTTGGAAAAGCGGGTTCTTGTTTCCAAGGGAAGACACATGTCCCCCAAATGGCCAGTGACATTTGGAGAGAGAGAGAAAAACAACGAGGAAATTCTCCCAGTAAATGCCACACGTCCGAATGTCTATGGCAATTAAAAGAGTGTGATGGTGGGTGGACCCACAGACTGACATGCAGAGGATGTGGTCTTGGAAGGATAGAAAGAAACTCAGCCCCTGGTAGAAACGATGGAAAATGCTCACGGTGCACAGACAGGCTATTGAAGAAACGAGGCCGGCGTGGACGTGATTAGTTCCTACACGGCACTATGTTTATAAACTCCAGGGCGTGCAAGCCCTTCAACAATGCCCCAACCATGAGAGGGAAGCACATTAAAATACGTTTAAGACCTTGCACCGCACCAAAGAGTTTCCGGAAACACGACACGCACCAACCCGGTTTCGGGAAGATAGCAGCATACCAACTCGCACAACACCCAACACGCTGCAGGCGCGGTGCAGCACGGTGAACGAGAAGCCGCGGGCACGCAGAGAGAGAGGCGTGAGGGGTAACACCGCACGGGGATCGGTTCTGCCCTCCGTGGGCTCTCTCACATCTCAACGAGAAATCAGGAACTCTCGAGGGTGTGGAGAAAAGGGAGCCCTCCTGCACTGCTGGTGGGAAGGCAGACTGGTGCAGCCTCTGTGGAAAACAGTATGGAGATTCCTCAAAAAATTAAAAATCAAACTGCCTTTTGACCCAGCCATTCCACTGTTAGAAATATACCCTAAGAACATTATAGAACTGTTTCAAAAGAAGAAATGTACCCCCGTGTTTATGGTAGCTTTGTTCACAATAGCAAAGATCTGGAAACAGCCCAAGTGTCCGTCAGAGGACGAGTGGATTAAAAAGCTTTGGTACATATATACTATGGAATACTACTCAGCCATAAGAAATGATGACATCGGATCATTTACAACAACATGGATGGACCTTGATAACATTATACTGAGTGAAATAAGTAAATCGGAAAAAAACAAGAACTGTACGATTCCATACATAGGTGGGACATAAAAATGAGACTCAGAGACATGGACAAGAGTGTGGGGCTTACAGGGTGGGGGGGGGGGAGGAGAGGGAGGGGCACAAAGAAAACCAGTTAGAAGGTGACGGAAGACAATTGGACTTTGGGTGATGGGAATGCAGCATAATCAAATGTCAAAATAACCTGGAGATGTTGTCTCTGAACATATGTACCCTGATTTATCAATGTTACGCCATTAAAATTAATAAAAGAAAAAGAAAAAAAATAACTCTCAAAGAGAAAATGATCACGTCACAGAAAAGCGTGGTGTTCAGAGAAGGAGGCTGAACAGGCAAACACATTCCGAAAATCCATTCAAACCCTAAAAAAATAAATAAATAAATGCCTTTTCCACCACAGGGAGGCAAATCAGATTGATTATAAAGGCGACAAGATGAGTCTTTCTAAGTTGCGAAAAGTGAAAAACTTTTCCCATCCTCGCCCAGGTCTGACACAGCTCACTTAAAAAAAATAACACCCTAAGAAAGTACGTTCATCGGGTTGAACAAAACGTGTTGGTGGTAGATGATTTACCGTATTTTTATTAAATACTTTAATACACCATTTGGTCCAGAATATTTATTTTTCTTATTTTCCTCCTGAAAACCTTAGGTGTGTGTGTGTGTCTTATGGTCAGCTGCGTCTTACGAAGCAAAAAAAAAAAAAATACGGGAATTCAAAACTGGAAGGAGATCTCTTGCTCCCCGCCCGCCTCTGAATAGCCTTATTTTCTCGCTGTGTTTTAAGTTTCCCGTTACGAGCTGACCGCCACACAGCTGCTCTATCGAACACACAAAAGCTCAGACAGAAGCAGCTTCGCGGGAGATGTTAGTGGAAGCAGGGAGAGAGTCCAACGCCGGTCCTTGTGGGGAAGGCTTTTCAAGAAAAGCCACATTTTCCGCATTCTCACCGGAAAGACATTTCCCGGGTGACAACGGGTGTCTCAGAGACCAAAGTGAGTCAATTCAAGCCTTGAGAGGCCCGGGGACCATCCGGCCATCTCTTAGGGGTTTCGTATAATGAGGGACACTCCGAGGGCGTGGGACTTCCGGACAGACACCCGCTGCTTGCAAAGGCGTGCTCCACGGGAGTTTTCTAAAGTTCTTTTCCCGTCTCGTGAGGTTTGGCCGGGAAAACACAGCAATGTGAATCGGGAATCGTGCGTTTTGAGAAAAAAGCAAAATGGCTCCGGCTGGTGAGTTCAAGTCGGTTAAGAGCGTCGCCCGGAGACGACAAGGTTGCGGGTTCGATCCCCCCGGTCAGGGCAGGGTGGACTCGGGAAGCAACCAATGAATGCACGAGTGAGTGGAACAATATAGATGTTTCCCTTCCTCCTCCCCTCTCTCTCCCTTCCTCTCTCTCTGTCTCTCTGGAAATACATCAATAAATAAAGCCCTGGCTGGATAGCTCTGTGGCTAGAGCCTTGTCCAAGCGCACAGGTTGCTGGTTCGATCCCCGGTCAGGGCACACGGAGGCACAGCTCGATGTTCCTGTCTCTCTCTCTCTCTCTCTCTCTCTCTCTCTCTCAGGTTACAGGTTCGATCCCCGGTCAGGGCACACAGAGGCACAGCTCGATGTTCCTGTCTCTCTCTCTCTCTCTCTCTCTCTCTCTCTCTCTCTCTCACAGAGGTTACAGGTTCGATCCCCGGTCAGGGCACACAGAGGCACAGCTCGATGTTCCTGTCTCTCTCTCTCTCTCTCTCTCTCTCTCTCTCTCTCTCACAGAGGTTACAGGTTCGATCCCCGGTCAGGGCACACAGAGGCACAGCTCGATGTTCCTGTCTCTCTCGCTCTCCCTGCCTGTCTCTCAAGAAAAGAGAAAGCACAACGAAACGGTCAAAATTTGAGAAAAGAAAGATTCTTCCAACGCGGCCAGTAAATACATCGTTTGGAGGAATAAATATCTTCGATGAACCCGGCTGGTCTTGTAGCTGTTATAACGCAGTGACCCACTAATGAGACAATATTCTCAACAAACATGTGAACGGCTGTTTTGGGCACAGGTGCCGAACCCGGTGATGGCCCGGTGGCCGTCGGTTAAACGCCGGGGAGAGATCTGTCACGTGAGAGACGGCCTCCCCCCCCCCGTCTGAACCACCACCCCAGCCTACTTCTTCCCGGGGGTCCCAGGCCCGCAGGACCCAGAAGTGGGGCACTTTCACCAGCCCAACTCTGGGATCTGACCAATGTTCCCCTTGGAAATACCTACCAGGTGCTTTTAAAAAAAGGAAGTGAGTTATTTTTAAATCCACAGGCAGAGATGTGAAGAGATGGCAGTAGCTGTCCTTGCCCCTGGACACCCCCGTGGTCTGCAAACAGGGGTGTCCTCCCGGGTCCAGTGTGCCTGCTCCCTGATGACAGGGGTCAGCGGTGTAAGTTACTAGCGGGCCGCTGGGTCTCAGCAAGGATGCCGTCACCACAGAGCGAGGGAAGGGGACATTTCTCAGCACATGGTCCCAACAGGAAGGAGAGGGTATGGTGAAGGTTCCCGGCAGCCCGGGCCGTCTCAGATCCTTCCTGGACCTTCTGAACACACCTAGGAGAAGCGATCAATGAACCACTAAGGAGCCGCAACCATGCCTTGATGCTTCTCAACTCTCTCTCCCTTCCTGTCTGTCCCTCTCTCTGACTCTCTCTTGCTACAAAAAGGAAAAAGAAAGTATAAATACTTAATCAGTAGCAATAAAGAAATTTAAAAACCCTCTTCAGTATCAAACCAAGATCAGTCATTAAGGAAAAAAGAATCACCTAGAATAGTGGCCCCCAACCTTTTTTGGGGCCACGGACCGGTTTAATGTCAGAAAATATTTTCACAGACTGGCCTTTAGGGTGGGACGGATAAATGTATCACGTGACCGAGACAAGCATCAAGAGTGAGTCTTAGACGGATGGAACAGAGGGAATCTGGTCATTTTTTAAGAATAAAACATCGGGCCCTGGCCGGTTGGCTCAGTGGTAGAGCGTCGGCCTGGCGTGCAGAAGTCCTGGGTTCGATTCCCGGCCAGGGCACACAGGAGAAGCGCCCATCTGCTTCTCCACCCCTCCCCCTCTCCTTCCTCTCTGTCTCTCTCTTCCCCTCCCGCAGCCGAGGCTCCATTGGAGCAAAGATGGCCCGGGCGCTGGGGATGGCTCCTTGGCCTCTGCCCCAGGTGCTGGAGTGGCTCTGGTCGTGGCAGAGCGACGCCCCGGAGGGGCAGAGCGTCGCCCCCTGGTGGGCGTGCCAGGTGGATCCCGGTCGGGCGCATGCGGGAGTCTGTCTGACTGTCTCTCCCCATTTCCGGCTTCAGAAAAATACAGAAAAAAAAAAAAAAAAAAGAACAAAACATCGTTCAGACTTAAATATAAATAAAATGGAAATAATGTAAGTTATTTATTCTTTCTCTGCAGACTGGTACCAAATGGCCCACGGACGGTACCAGTCTATGGCCCGGGGGTTGGGAATCACTGACCTAGAACTACCAGTCTCAGGAGGAGACAGTCCCCCGGGGAGGGCTCAGGTGACCCGGGAGGCAGAGGTAGCTTCCTGCGCCCTGGAACTGAACGCCGCTGGGAGGATGGGGGTGAGCTTGGAAATGTTCTCAGCTGCATCTGCTCATGAATTTTAAGGAGCAAAATAATTTTTTTAAAAAAAGCTATACAATGTTTTTGAACTGCTCCCGCTTGGTGTTTCATTTTAATGACGAGAAACTCTTCCAGGGGGCCCTTCTAGAAAGTTCCCAGGGGTGCGAGGCCCAACGACCTCACCGCCAAAAATGGAGAGTTGCCCGCGTGATTGCTCCTGTGATGTCCACGTTGTCAGGGGGGGGAAAAAAAAAGAAGTGATTTAATGGTTAGCGCGGGTGAGTAAAAGTCATTATTTCTGGCAGATGCCATGAAAAATTTAATGGGCTCATTTTTGATAACCTCTGACCGCGGGGCTAATTCATCTGCTTGCCGAGAAATACATTTCGCCCATAATTTATTCCGGACACTTGAGAGGGGGAATTTATTGCTCGGACAGGGCGCTGCTGCGACACCGGCTCGATGGAGATTTCTCCCGGAGCCTCGTCTGCTGCTGATAAACCCCGCGGTTAAAACGTGCCACAGGATCTCAATGGCCCTCCACGGTAGGGAAGTGGCCGTCGAAATGGACTTCTCTGTCCTCTAAGCCGGAGGGGAGTGCGACGTCCCGCCCCCGAGGAGCTGGTCTTGCCTCTCACGGGTCCCTCCGTTTATTCGTTCAGCACGCACCACCTCAGCGTGGCTGCAGGTGAGGCTGGATGTCAGCAGACAGCATTTGTCACAGGAAGCAGAGATGCGGAGAACGACACAGTCCTGCTGTATAAAGTAATCAGGTCACACAACAGATCGAGTAAGAGAGAGAGAGAAGGAAGGCAGAAGGGAGGGAAGAAGGGAGGGAGGGAGGGAGGGAGGGAGGGAGGGAGGGAGGGAGGGAGGGAGGGAGAGAGAAAGGGAGGGAAGGAGGGAGGGAGGGAGGGAGGGAGGGAGGGAGAGAGGGAAGGAGGGAGGGAGGAGAAGGGAAGGAAGGAAGGAAGGAAGGAAGGAAGGAAGGAAGGAAGGAAGGAAGGAAGGGAGGGAGGGAAGGAGGGAAGGAGAGAAGGAGGGAGGGAGGGAGGGAGGGAGGGAGGGAGGGAGGGAGGGAGGGAGGACAAGGGAAGGAAGGAAGGAAGGAAGGAAGGAAGGAAGGAAGGAAGGGAGGGAGAGAGGGAGGGAGGGAGAAAGGGAGGGAAGGAGAGAGGGAGGGAGGGAGGGAGGGAGGAGGAAGGAAGGAAGGAAGGAAGGAAGGAAGGAAGGAAGGAAGGAAGGGAGGGAGGGAGGACAAGGGAAGGAAGGAAGGGAGGGAGGGAGAGAGGGAGGGAGGAAGGGAGGGAAGGAAGGAAGGCAAGAGGGAGGGAGGAAGGGAGGGAGAAAGGGAGAAGGAGAGAAGGAAGGAAGGAAGGATGGAAAGAAGGAAGGATGGAGGGAGGGAGGAAGGGAGGAGAAGGATGGAAAGAAGGAAGGATGGAGGGAGGGAGGAAGGGAGGGAGAAAGGGAGAAGGAAGGAAGGAAGGAAGGAAGGAAGGAAGGAAGGAAGGAAGGAAGGAAGGAAGGAAGGAAATCTCTTTCTTTTCGGTGTCTCCCTTACCTCGGTTGAAAAATATATAGTCTGCGTCTTGACCCACTTTTTGACTCCCTCTCTGTGGTTGTCACTGGGGTGCGCAGGATGAACACAGAGGTTGGTAAGTCGGTAGCAGCACGTGGAGGAAGCTGTCTTTCTTTCTTCCCCAGTTTCTATAAGACTCTCAGCTACTGTTGCACTCACTATATACATTACTGCGGCTGGTGTTTCATTCGTCAGCTGCATCAGTAGGCATGCCCCCCCCCCACCCAAAGGCAGACTAACCCTTTCCATGTAGAAGACACGCTGTGCCAACCCTCCCGTAATTTCTGCAGGCAGCCTACCTAAAATCTGGGCACCTCACCGTTGTGCGCAAGGAGACAGGCTTGGAAACGTCTTTTTCCTTTGCCGCCTTTTTTTTTTTTTTTTTTTTTGTATTTTTCTGAAGCTGGAAACGGGGAGGCAGTCAGACAGACTCCCGCATGCCCCCGACCTGGATCCACCCGGCACGCCCACCAGGGGGCGATGCTCTGCCCCTCCGGGGCGTTGCTCTGCAGCGACCAGAGCCACTCTAGCGCCTGGGGTAGAGGCCAAGGAGCCATCCCCAGCGCCCGGGCCATCTTTGCTCCAATGGAGCCTCGGCTGCAGGAGGGGAAGAGAGAGACAGAGAGGAAGGAGGGGGGAGGGGTGGAGAAGCAGATGGGCGCTTCTCCTGTGTGCCCTGGCTGGGAATCGAACCCGGGTCCCCCGCACGCCAGGCCGACGCTCTACCGCTGAGCCAACCAGCCAGGGCCTCCTTCAAGGTTTGGAATGGGGTGAGTGCCCACTCCCCACTGAGGCGTGCCCACACGGGCGGGGAGGGGGAGCTCCTGCCACCTGGAAGGCCACAGTGCCTCCCGGTGGGGGGGGGAACACAGTCCCCGGGTGGGGGCTGAGGACAACGTCCTCCTGAGGGTGGGCTTCGTTCCTGTTCCCCAGACTGTCCCAAAGAGACCACCCGCCATGATTGGAAGGGATGTCGCTCCTCTGGGGATATTTTTGGGCATCACAAACTGGGGCTAAGGGGGCGCTGATGCAGGGTGGGGGGGGCCGGACAGGTAGGTGTTCAAGGGCCCACAAGGCAGGGGCCCCAAACGTCAGCAGGGCCGGGCTGGGGTGCGGAAGTCCGAGACAGAGCAGCAGAATTCAGGAGAGCGGCCTCACTCCTAGTCTTGGCCAGGTGCCGCCGTGGGCACACTGTGTCCCGCATTTCCTCTGCAGACGCCCCCTCCCTCCGCGGTTCTGTTCAAAGTCGCCTCTCCGGGGCGGGGCGCTGTGCAACAGGACGTCCACTCCGGGCTGGAATTTCATACCCAGCCCTTGTCGGAGGCCACATTTGGGTGGTGTGATATGCCCAATAAATGTTTATCTCATTTCTGTTCTTTTTTTTTTTTTTTTTGGTGACAGAGACAGAGAGAGTCAGAGAGAGAGGGACGGACAGGGACAGACAGACAGGAACGCAGAGAGAGATGAGAAGCATCAATTCTTCGTTGCGGCACCTTAGTTGTTCATTGATTGCTTTCTCATATGAGCCTTGACCGAGGGGGCTCCAGCAGACCGAGTGACCCCTTGCTCAAGCCAGTGACCTTAAGCTCAAGCCAGCAACCATGGGGTCGTTTCTATGATCCCACGCTCAAGCTGGTGAGCCCGCACTCAAGCCGACGATCTTGGAGCCTCCATCCTGGGTCCTCCGCACCCCAGTCTGACACTCCATCCACTACACCCCCCGCCTGGTCAGGCTCTAATTTATTTTTTTTTTCCTTTTTCCCTGCTTGT
This sequence comes from Saccopteryx bilineata, assembly GCF_036850765.1. Lineage (NCBI taxonomy): Eukaryota > Metazoa > Chordata > Mammalia > Chiroptera > Emballonuridae > Saccopteryx > Saccopteryx bilineata. The sequence goes on along the minus strand of NC_089502.1, from coordinate 144,275,444 downwards.
TTTCTCTAGCTTACATTTGCTCTGATTGCATTTATTGAAATGCAATTTGATGTCTGTTAAATCCAATAAAAATGTTAAGCCAGATTTAGGTGCAGTGGTCTATGCTCAAATAAATGTTTATCTCGTTTTTTTTAACTGGCTGACTAACGCTCTGAGAATGCCGGCAGGGAAAAGGGTGGTTGGGGCTTGATTTAACGCCACAATGTTTCCAATGTGTTGACCTCGTTGGAGGTCTCTCTGGCTGGTAACTGCTACGTCCCCCAGTTCTGTTGTTGTTACAATCAACTCATTCTCGTGTCACCTGCTCCAGTGTTAGGACTGAAAATACCATGTTAGGAGAACTTCCTCATTCTCGGTGGGGTTGGGGGGTGAGGATGGTTACTGCTGTCTCATGTAATGTCTTCTTGGGTCAACGCTAAATTGGCACATTTTCCCAAAGTATAACTCGTTAATTGGCGTTCTGCCATCTGGGATGGAAATTACTAACAATCTCCTGTCATGGGGTGGACACTTCTCATGCACATAGTTGGTTTGTTTTTTTTGTTTTTTTTGTTTTTTTTACTGGGTACAGAAAGAATGGTGACCTTAATAATTAAAGATAATCTGGTTTGGAGAATTGTCTCTGAAATGTTAGAGGTTTCTCATTTTGAGATTAAAACTGTGTCTGTATTGCCTGACCTGTGGTGGCGCAGTGGGGTCATGCATCGACCTGGAAATGCTGAGGTCACCGGTTCAAAACCCTGGGATTACCTGGTCAAGGCACATGTGGGAGTTGATGCTTCCTGCTCCTCCCCTCTTCTCTCTCTCTCTCTCTCTCTCTCTCTCTCTCCTCCTTCTCTCCTCTCTAAAATGAATAAGTAAAGTCTTAAAAAATTAAATAAAAAGGGTAATTTCTAGGAAAAAAATGTGTCTGTATTGCCTGACCTGTGGTGGCGCAGTGGATAAAGCATCAACCTGGAAATGCTGAGGTCGCCAGTTCAAAAACCTGGGCTTGCCTGGTCAAGGCACATGTGGGAGTTGATGCTTCCTGCTCCTCCCCTCTTCTCTCTCTCTCTCTCCTCCTTCTCTCCTCTCTAAAATGAATAAGTAAAGTCTTAAAAAATAAATAAATAAAAAGAGTAATTTCTAGGAAAAAAAATGTGTCTGTATTGCCTGACCTGTGGTGGCACAGTGGATAAAGCATCGACCTGGAAATGCTGAGGTCACCAGTTCAAAACCCTGGGCTTGCCTGGTCAAGGCACATGTGGGAGTTGATGCTTCCTGCTCCTCCCCTCTTCTCTCTCTCTCTCTCTCTCTCTCTCTCTCCTCCTTCTCTCCTCTCTAAAATGAATAAAGTCTTTAAAAAAATAAATAAAAAGGGTAATTTCTAGAAAAAAAAATGTGTCTGTATTGAATTAGATAAACAGCTCAAAGACCCCCAGAAGTGTCCCCGAGGGTGAGGCTGTTGACAATCGACAGACTCGCCTTACCGCGCCTAAAGGGATTATAATTTGCCTTTGCATCCTCAACGGCAAGGTCAGGCGCCTCGTTTGAATACCGGCCCTGTGGATAAGCGGGGCGCACCACAGAGATGCCCCCAGAAACCCTGCCCTCCCCACGCTGGCCCCAAATGAGGTCATTCGGTGAAATGTCACCCCGGCGTCCAGACACTCTAATCCTGCACGGTGGCACAGGGGTTGCCGTTTTAATTAAAAAACTCCTCGGAGTTCCTTTCTAGAAACCTGATTCATTTGTGTCTCCACGCATCCACTTGCCTGTGAGGTCGACGGCAGCAAAAAAAAAAAACAAAAAAAACCAAACGAATCAATTCCAACAGTTCTTTGGAAAATCGCCTACCAACTATGCATGCATAGAGGACTGGTCACCTATGTGCATAGATGTGTGTGCCTGAAGTCAGTAAGAATTCAGTATGTGTGTGTCTAATTACATATGTATGCACATACCTGCACAGAGTATAAATAGATATCGATGAACATGAATGCGTGATGGATTCCTATGTGAAATAGATGTAGGTATATAAAGAAAGAGATAGATGATTGATAGGTAGAGAGATAGATAAAATATAGATTATAAATAGATGATAGATAACATATAGATTATAAATAGATGATAAATGATATATAGATAGATAACATATAGATTATAAATAGATGATAGATAGGTAGATGTTATATAGATAGATGTAGATAGATGATAGAGAGATAGATAATATATAGATTATAAATAGATGATAGATAGGTAGATGTTATATAGATAGATGTAGATAGATGATAGAGAGATAGATAACATATAGATTATAAATAGATGAGAAATGATAGATAACATATAGATTATAAATAGATGATATCACGGGTCCCCAAACTATGGCCCGCGGGCCACATGCGGCCCCCTTAGGCCATTTATCCGGCCCCAGCCGCACTTCCGGAAGGGGCACCTCTTTCATTGGTGGTCAGTGAGAGGAGCATAGTTCCCATTGAAATATTGGTCAGTTTGTTGATTTAAATTTACTTGTTCTTTATTTTAAATATTGTATTTGTTCCCGTTTTGTTTTTTTACTTTAAAATAAGATATGTGCAGTGTGCATAGGAATTTGTTTATAGTTTTTTTTATAGTCCGGCCGTCCAACGGTCTGAGGGACAGTGAACTGGCCCCCTGTGTAAAAAGTTTGGGGACCCCTGTGATAGATGATAGATAGATAGATGATGGATAGGTAGGTAGATGATAGATACATAGATAGATAGATAGATAGATAGATAGATAGATAGATATAGATAGATGATAGATTATAAGTAGATGATAGATAATATATAGATTAAAAATAGATGATAGATGATAGATAGATGATATAGATGTAGATAGATGATAAATAGATTATAAGTAGATGATAGATTGATAGATAGATAATATATAGATTATAAATAGATGCTAGATCTAGATAGATAGATAGATGATATAGATAGATAGATAGATAGATAGATGTAGATAGATGATAAATAGATTATAAGTAGATGATAGATAATATATAGATTATAAATAGATGCTAGATAGATAGATAGATGATAGAGATAGATGATAGATAGATAAATAGATAGATAGATATAGATAGATGATAGATTATAAGTAGATGATAGATAATATATAGATTATAAATAGATGATAGATGACAGATAGATAGATGATATAGATGTATATAGATGATAGATAGATTATAAGTAGATGATAGATTGATAGATAATATATAGATTATAAATAGATGCTAGATGCTAAATAGATAGATGATATAGATAGATAGATAAATAGATGTAGATAGATGATAAATAGATTATAAGTAGATGATAGATAATATATAGATTATAAACAGATGCTAGATGCTAGATAGATAGATAGATGATAGAGATAGATGATGGAGATAGATGATGGATAGATAGATAGATAGATAGATAGATAGATGATGGATAGATAGATAGATAGATAGATAGATAGACAGAGTCATACCATGACATACCCTGGATTTTTTATATACAAGCACGTTGTTGATATCAGCTGGTTTCCATGCTGTTTAGAAATGCATGCTGATGTATGTTTTTGCTCCGCTTCGGGTTTAGGGGACTTTGCAGAAATCACAGGGAGGTGATAGAGCTGGACGTGCTGCATTGACCGCTAACCTTCTCCTGTGGGTTTAGACGGCAGAGCGAGCAGCACAGGGGCGTGTCAGGGAATTGCGCCCCCCCCCCCCCGGGGCCGAGACGGCGCCCTTCCTGCTGTGGGCAGGTCGGTTTTATTCACACGGCCCTCCACGGGGGGGGGGGGGGGGGGGACGGTCCGGGACGCCAGTGTCCGTGACCGACTCCGTCTGCCCCAGGAAGCCACAGTGCCGGCTGCTTGGTCCTCCACAGAAAACGCCTGCCCACCCTGACGGCAGACAGACCAGACCCCCGTTCGGTTATTTGTAGGACCCGATAGTGGGGAAGACCGAGAGGCCTCGCTTCTGTGCAGTACGAAGCCCCCCACACTCAGCCGGGAAGGAAAGCCCCTTCCGAAAGCCCGCGGCTCCTCTGTTTGGACGTAGTGAGCGTCCCGGTTCTGTCCCGGTTCTGACCCGGCAGCACAGCCAGCCGAGGGGTCCCCACCAGCACCTCCGTGGGGACCCCACACCACCCACCACCTTCCTGCACGTCGTTTTTTTGAAACTTGCTGTGACTCTTGAATTCTGTTCATCGGAAAATTAAAAAATAGATATATATATATAAAGTGCACGTTTTGCTTAATCCCTTCCACCTTTTTCAAAGAAAAGTGGGAGTGTGGGCGGTGAGCACAGGCGACCACGGACAGAGGACGCGGTGCAGAACCGTGCCTGCCGCGGGCACCTCGGTCGTCTTGTTCATCCCTGTCGCCCCACGAATTCAACTCAAAAACAAAAGGAAGCACAAAGTGAACTCAAATCCATTTTGTGGCCGTGTTATTGGCACAGGGTTACTGCTCCAGTTCTTTTCTTTTTAAATAAATTTTTGTTAATGTTAATGGGGTGACATCAATAAATCAGGGTACATATATTCAAAGAAAGCATGTCCAGGTTATCTTGTCGTTCAATGATGTTGCATACCCATCACCCAAAGTCAGATTGTCCTCCGTCACCTTCTATCTAGTTTTCTTTGTGCCCCTCCCCCTCCCCCTCCCTCTCCTCCCTGCCCCCCGCCCCCTGTAACCACCACACTCTCGTCCATGTCTCTTAGTCTCGTTTTTATGTCCCACCTACGTATGGAATAATACAATTCTTGTTTTTTTCTGATTTACTTATTTCACTCGTATAATGTTATCAAGATCCCACCATTTTGTTGTAAAGGATCCGATGTCATCATTTCTTTTTTTTTTTTTAATTTTTTTTAAAATTGATTCATTTTAGAGAAGAGAGAGAGAGAGGAGAGAGAGAGAGAGAGAGAAGGGGGGAGGAGCTGGAAGCGTCAACTCCCATATGTGCCTTGACCAGGCAAGCCCAGGGTTTCGAACCGGCGACCTTAGCATTTCCAGGTCGACACTTTATCCACTGTGCCACCACAGGTCAGGCCCATTTCTTTTTTTTTTTATTTATTCATTTTAGAGAGGAGAGAGAGACAGAACAAGAGAGAGAGAGAGAGAGAGACAGAGAGAGGAGAGAGAGACGGGGGGGAGGAGCTGGAAGCATCAACTCCCATCTGTGCCTTGACCAGGCAAGCCCAGGGTTTCGAACCAGCAACCTCAGCATTTCCAGGTTGATGCTTTATCCACTGCGCCACCACAGGTCAGGCCTGATGTCATCATTTCTTATGGCTGAGTAGTATTCCATAGTGTATATGTGCCACATCTTCTTTATCCAGTCTTCTATTGAAGGGCTTTTTGGTTGTTTCCATGTCTTACTCTAATCCGTGAAACTCCACTGTTGATGTGAGGTTCATCGACCTTGGGTTACAGAATGTAGCAACACTGAGCTTGAATCTATGAAACTGGGAGCGGGTGTGGACGGTAACGGCACGGACTCTTAGCCAGCTCTGCGTCCTCACAGAGGACACGCACTGGTCACAGAGACCGCGGGCTCTGGCTGCAGAAGCTACGTGACCAACAACATAGAACTGTCCCCTCCCAGACTTCCGTGCCTACGATGTCTTCCAACCCAGCAGACGACAGGCACTCCGAACTCATGCTGTCCCCGAATCTGACCTCCCCCCACGCCGTCTCCATGTTCGCTCAACGGTGAGCGCCTCCGAAGTCAGGCGTTTTGCATCTCGCCACACACACACCCGTCTGTCCGTCCTCTGAGTCAGGGAGCGGCCGGAGCCTGGGAACTGTCCCTTGCGTAGCGCGCGTCACGGAGCTCGGGGACTTTGTCCACGCACACCCTGCGCCACGATGTGCTCGGATAAATAAATGAAGTCGTAACGCACGGAATAGGGTTACTGCGTTTCTCCTTAGAGTTCCATGCGCAGGTAACACCCGTGCTCGGGTGTGTCGGACTGACCCACTCGCCGCGGAAGTTACACACATCACTGACACATCATTTTACGCATAAGTGACGCACGTGGGCATCACGCACATACGTTAACCTTACTCTCAAGACGTGGGACATCATAGGGCTCCTCCTGACCTGTCCCAGCGCACACGTATGCGTGAGCCCCTGGCCCGTGTTTAAACGCCCACGAGGCGTGCCCAGACCTCAGCCCGCGGTGGCCCGGAGAAGAACACGCATCATGTCAGGGAGCCTTCCGACGAGTGAGGGGCCCACGGACCCCCCCGGGGAACGTCCATCAGACAGCCATCATCGTTTTCTTAGGGAAATGGAGACAACGCTATGTGCTTTAGGAAGGTGTGTTTTAAATATCAATTGAATCCTCCAGGTGCGTGGGAAAACGCCCCGGTGGGAGTCATTGTGCCGGTTCATCCAGCGCTCTGCGCAAACCCTGACAGCCCTTGGACTCGTTATTAAAATCCCAGACCGCAGCGAGCGGCGGACCCAGTGATGTATCGCCCCTCATGACTTTCTCATGCGATTTTTCTAATCTCTATTTTTCATCCGCCCGGGGTTTTTTTTTTTTTTTCTTTTTTTTTTTATTCCTCAGTAATTGTCCAGAGCTTTAAATAAAAGAACAGGGGTGGATGCATCTCTGGGCGTCTTTATTTTTAGACGCACGTGTTGAAGACTGCGGAATGGGGGGGGGACGGAGGAGACAGGACAGAAATGGGGGGGGGCTGGACGGTCCGTGCAGGTCAGGGTAAGGTCCCACGTGTCCTTCAGATGACCACACGGGGGAGGACGGGGCAGAGCTGGCAGAAACAATCTCTCTCTCTCTCTCTCTCTCTCTCTCTCTCTCTCTCTCTCTCTCCCCCTGGCTTGCTGGTCAACCTCCTTTTTCTCTCTGTCTCCCTCTTTCTCTCTCCCTGGCTTGCTGGTCAACCTCCTCTCTCTCTCTCTCTCTCTCCCCCCTCCTCTCTCTCTCTCTCCCTGGCTTGCTGGTCAACCTCCTCTCTCTCTCTCTCTCTCTCTCTCTCTCTCTCTCTCTCTCCCTCTTTCTCTCTCCCTGGCTTGCTGGTCAACCTCCTCTCTCTCTCTCTCTCTCTCTCTCTCCCCCCCCCTCTCTCTCCCTGGCTTGCTGGTCAACCTCCTCTCTCTCTCTCTCTCTCTCCTGTTTTTCCTTGAGGACAGAGTATTTATCTATTGGGCAGCTGAGGGTCCTGAGGACAATGACCTTTATGGCACCCCCACTTTGAGTCGTGACCCAGCAGGCACTCAGTGTGCGAGCAGGCGTCAGGCCCAGGGATTCAGGGTGGGTTGGCCAACCTCTCCCACATTTCCAGACGTCCCTGTGGGAGCCCTCAGGCCCCGGGTCTGAGCAGCGCCGGGGTGTCCGGCGACGGTGGGTTTCCATTCAACCAGAAATGTTTGCTGCAGAGCCGAGGGCAGGCACCCCCCACCCCAGGGACATACGTCCCTGTGGACAACTGCAATTCGTCTCAGGGCAGCCTGTGGCCCCCACATGAGCCCCGCTCCTGAAAGATGGCCCAGACGGTGCTGTGGGCACCATCGCTGAATGGGCCCCTGGTCCAGGGTGCACAGAGCCCCGGGGTCTTCCGCAGCCCGGGCTGGACCGGGTGCAACAGTTCTCCAGGACTGCGCTGCCCCCCTCTGAGATGGTCGACTCCTCGGAAGGAAAGGAGAGAGACCAACTCAAAAAAAAACACACAACCGGCCCTGGCCAGTTGGCTCAGTGGTAGAGCGTCGGCCTGGTGTGCAGAGGTCCCGGGTTCGATTCCCGGCCAGGGCACACAGGAGAAGCGCCCATCTGCTTCTCCACCCCCCACCCCCTCCTTCCTCTCTGTCTCTCTCTTCCCCTCCTGCAGCCAAGGCTCCATTGGAGCAAAGATGGCCCGGGCACTGGGGATGGCTCCTTGGCCTCTGCCCCAGGCGCTAGAGTGGCTCTGGTCACGGCAGAGCGACGCCCCGGAGGGGCAGAGCATCGCCCCCTGGTGGGCGTGCCGGGTGGATCCCGGTCGGGCGCATGCGGGAGTCTGTCTGACTGTCTCTCCCCGTTTCCAGCTTCAGAAAAATACAAAAAAACAAAACAAAAACAAAACAAAAAAAACCCACACAACCAACAACAAGTGCCCATTTTGGGAATAAAAGAAGCACTTTGAGGAAGTGAGAATATGACCCTAAGGAGGTTATTATCATTGTGTTTCGAAGGTCAGGGACGGGTGACCTTGAGAGCACGCGGAACCTCGGGGCAGAGAACTCTCCAAGCAGAGAGGCCGAGAGGTGTAAGGAACAGGGTGGACGTGGGACTGTGGACGCTGACACTTCAGTTCTGCGAGGGTTTGCCCGGCAGCCGGTGAGCTCCAGTGGGGACGACAGCCAGGGCTGACACTCGGCTAGGAGGTGGAAAAGCACAGGGAACGCATTCATTTATGGACGGTGCCTGCTCTCAGGGAACAGATGAGGGACCCGTGTGTGCGGTGGATGCTTCCCTGGGAGCCGAGGGAACTTACCCAGGTGACAGGGGCTGGGGGAGGGGGGTGGGGTTCCCAGCTGGGGTCCTATGACCTCAGGGGAGGGCGGGTATGCCCACAGGACAGGAAATGTGGGGGGAAAACACAAACACTATGTTCTTTTTCTTTCTTTCTTTTTTTTTTTTTTTTTTTACAGAGACAGAGAGTCAGAGAGAGGGACAGACAGGGACAGACAGACAGGAACAGAGAGAGATGAGAAGCACCAATCATCAGTTTTTCGTTTCGACACCTTAGTTTAGAGGTCCCCAAACTTTTTACACAGGGGGCCACTTCACCGTCCCTCAGACCGTTGGAGGGCTGGACTATAAAAAAAACTATGAACAAATCCCTATGCACACTGCACATATTTTATTTTAAAGTAAAAAAACAAAACGGGAACAAATACAATATTTAAATTAAAGAACGAGTAAATTTAAATCAACAAACTGACCAGTATTTCAATGGGAACTATGCTCCTCTCACTGACCACCAATGAAAGAGGTGTCCCTTCCAGAAGTGCGGTGGAGGCCGGATAAATGGCCTCAGGGGGCCGCATGCGGCCTGCGGGCCGTAGTTTGGGGACCCCTGCCTTAGTTGTTCATTGATTGCTTTCTCATATGTGCCTTGACCGTGGGCCTTCAGCAGACCGAGTAAACCCTTGCTCGAGCCAGCGACCTTGGGCTCAAGCTGGTGAGTTTTGCTCAAACCAGATGAGCCTGTGCTCAAGCTGGCGACCTCAGGGTCTCGAACCTGGGTCCTCCGCATCCCAGTCCAACGCTCTATCCACTGCGCCACCGCCTGGTCAGGCACAAAGACTGTGTTCTGTCTGCAAGAGAAAGGAAGCCTCACCAGGGACTGGGCGTTGCTGGGACCCAAGGTCTGGGCCCAGAGGGAGAGAACGAGGGCAGAGAGGGAGAGGCTCGGTGGTCCGAGGGAGACAGAGGGACCGAAGCCACGTCGCCGGCGGGAAGAGCACAGCTGGGGGGAGTCTGGGGAGAGACAGAAGCTGGAGACTGGTTCACGGGGGACACGCAGGGACGAGGTTCCTGAGACGGCAGGTAAACCAACCGTGCGTTTCATGGTGGCTCCGTGTCGGGCACTAGTGAGATATTTAGGTTTCCCAGGCGCCTTTGCTCACGATGTGGGAAGCACCCCCTTCTTCAGAAGCTGTTGCTGCAGCCACACAGCTGCCGTGCGCCCCAATCCACTTCCAAGTCACCTCTTACACTGCAGCACCTCCCACCGCCACGAAAGCCGCCCTTCAAACCCGCCCATGGACCAAGCACAGGTCCTGTCTTCGCGTCTCCGCTCCTCCCCTGCCTCCCGGCCACGATTCCTGTCCTTGTTGGAGGTCAGCTGTCCGGCCTTCCCATCAAGGGGCTTCCACGTTCCAGGCCACCCGCAGGGAGGGAGTCATGGCACGGGTACCCTCCGAGAGCAGGGCCCTCACATGCTACAGGCTCGAGCCGTGTTCCAAGGATGTACACGTGGGACAGGCACAGGATAACAATGTTTCCATCGGGTCAAGGACAAGACGGGGCACAGGGTAACAATGTTCCCATCGGGTCCAAGACAGGATGGGGCACAGGGTAACAACGTTTCCATTGGGTCAAAGACAGGACAGGGCACAGGGTAACAATGTTTCCATCAGGTCAAAGACAGGATGAGGCACAGGGTAACAATGTTTCCATCGGGTCAAAGACAGGATGAGGCACAGGGTAACAATGTTTCCATCGGGTCAAAGACAGGGCGGGGCACAGGGTAACAACGTTTCCATCGGGTCAAAGACGGGACGGGGCACAGGGTAACAATGTTTCCATCGGGTCAAAGACAGGATGAGGCACAGGGTAACAATGTTTCCATCGGGTCAAAGATGGGACGGGGCACAGGGTAACAATGTTTTTATCGGGTTAAAGACAGGATGGGGCACAGGGTAACCGTTTCCATCGGGTCAAAGACGGGATGGGGCACAGGGTAACAATGTTTCCATCGGGTCAAAGACGGGACGGGGCACAGGGTAACAATGTTTCCATCGGGTTAAAGACAGGATGGGGCACAGGGTAACCGTTTCCATCGGGTCAAAGACGGGACGGGGCACAGGGTAACAATGTTTCCATCGGGTCAAAGACAGGATGGGGCACAGGGTAACAATGTTTCCATCGGGTCAAAGACAGGATGGGGCACAGGGTAACAATGTTTCCATCGGGTCAAAGACGGGACGGGGCACAGGGTAACAATGTTTTTATCGGGTCAAAGACAGGATGGGGCACAGGGTAACTGTTTCCATCGGGTCAAAGACGGGATGGGGCACAGGGTAACAATGTTTCCATCGGGTCAAAGACGGGACGGGGCACAGGGTAACAATGTTTCCATCGGGTTAAAGACAGGATGGGGCACAGGGTAACCGTTTCCATCGGGTCAAAGACGGTCTGAGCCTCTGCAACTTTCGGGAACTAGGGCCCCTCCCTCCACATGCCCTGGACACCCAGGCTTTTTGTTTGCACGACACTGATCTGTGCCTGTAGAGGTCTGCCCTTCAGGGGTCAGGCTCTGGCTGCAGCGTGTGTGCATCTGTGTGTGCGTGCGTGTGCGTGTGGACGCCACTCCCTAAAACAGCAAACATTTGCGGTGGCTGTGCACTGTTTTCTTGACAGCCTCCCTCCCTCGTGCATGAGCCTTCCCGCCCGGCAGGGGCCCTGTGACGCGGGACCCGTCCACCGGGACCCCCGCTTCCTCTGCTGCGCGCCGCAGGGGCGCCTGTGTTCCTGCAAGAAACAATTAAATGTAACATGTCGGGGAAGTCACTGGAGGTTTCTGTCCCCACGACAGGATGCACTGTGGGCGTCACAGGGACAGCTGCTTAAATCAACGGGGCTCGGTAACTAACACGGTCTCCACGGCAGCCCAGGGGCCCGGAGCGGACGTCAAGACAGCGTCTGAACCGCTCCCGCCAGCAGCAGCCGCCCCCCCGGGGACCGTGGGGTCAGCCACGCCAGGCGACCGCCGTGCCACAGAGCTCCGGGACCGCACGCCAGCACGCCCATGGGCTTCAAACCCCGGACGACACGGGAGAGGCAGAAGCCGTTCTGCAGGCGCAGTTCCTCCTTCCGGCGTGTGGGCTTCCTTCCGCGGCCCCCGCGGCCAACCCCTGGCACGCCCTGTGCCTCCCCACGCGGGGACGGGGGCTGCGGAGGTGGAGATGCAATTTCAGTCCTTCCCCGGGTTTGACCATCGTCTCCCACGGGCTCTGCACACCGTGAACTCATCTCGGAAGAAGCAGTCAGCTCGTCGTACCTCAGCAGTGGACACGGGGGCTGCTTCCTTAAGAAATAAAAGTAGTCAAGACCACAGGCTGCGGCCGACGTCCGGTGAGGTCTGGACGGGCAACCTCCCTGACGGCCTGGGACCTTCCGTCCCGCTTCTGGGCGATGTGGGGACGTAAGAAAACCCACCAACGTCCGCGCGGAGGTGGGCGTTTCCTCCTGCGTCGCCTCCCCCCCCAAAAACGCCCAGCTTGGTAAGAATATTTCAACTGGGGGAACCCATAAGTGACACAAGATATTTGTACAGCGGGAGGCATCTGGCCGGGTGGTTAAACAGAAGAGGTAAGAATTATGGCCTCGGGCAAACTGTGTGTCCACGTCCTTGCTCCGTCCTGTCCCCTTCATCCATCCTCCCGGGGGGCGGGGGGAGAGAATGCATCACCCCTGTCCCAACTCCCCAACCTCCCACCCTGCAGCCCACAGCGGCGGAGGCATCTTCATCCGTCTGCTCAATCTGTTTGGTTGAAGGACCCCCCGCCACCATCCCGAGGACTCAGGTAAGTTTCCAGTTTCCACTCAGCGCCACCCACTTCGGGAACTAAACACCCTCTCCCCTAAACATCTCCCTCCTTTTCCTTCCGAGGCCCTCGTCTTCCCATCGACCTGACCCCTCCCGGGTTGCTGGAATTCGGTCCTCGCCTGATACATAATGTCCCGTGAATGTCACGCCCTGAGGGTCGGCGCTGGCCTCGTCCCGCGTCCCTGCCCGCCACGGCGCAGGGGAGGGGATGGGCTTCCACCGAAAGGCTCTGTGGTGAGAAGCTGTGGACACGGTTTCTGCCAAAAGTGCAGGATGCGGGTCTGAGAGACACCGTCTCCCCTAAGCGGAGGGTGTGTTGGAATCTGGAAAACGGCCGAGACCCGGACAGTGACCGTGGAGGACAGAGATGCAGAAAGACAGACTCCTGCATGCACCCAACAGGGATCCACTCAGCACACCCACCAGGGGGTGATGCTCTGCCCATCTGAGGCGCTGCTCTGTTACAACCAGAGCCATTCTAGCGCCTGGGGCAGAGGCCATGGAGCCGTCCTCAGTGCCCGGGCCATCTTTGCTCCAATGGAGCCTTGGCTGCAGGAGGGGAAGAGAGAGACAGAGAGGAAGGAGGGGGCGAGGGGTGAAGAAGCAGGACTTCATACGCTAGGCTGATGCTCTATCGCAGAGCCAACCGGCCAGGATTCATTGGTTGACTCTTATATGGGCCCTGACTGGGAATCAAACCTGGGACATCCACACACAGAGCAGACACTCCACCACTGACCCAACTGGCCATTGCTTGTTAATGATGATGTCTTTAATTATCTCAAAATAAAATGTCTAATTAAAAGTGAAAATAAATAAGCAAATAAAGGTACTTCTCCAAAGAGCCAACAAAGAGTCATTAATGAGATGGAGAAAGAGGCAAAGGTCCATTAAAATGGTACAGATTGCGCTAAAAACCCGTAAAAATAGGTCAAAATGTTATCGAGAATTTGTGAGCTCGTTTTTTTTTTTCTTTTTTGACTTAGCTATTGTTGCTTCGTGTGCGTGTGCCATGTTCACAACGAGAAAACTGGACTGCCGTGGCCCCGCGTCGCAAGGTGGCCGCGTGGTTCGTTAGTGTAGCGCGGCCCACGTCACAGAGAGCACCTGGCCAGGACGACTTGCGTTGGGGCCACTGTTAATAAAATGGGTCGCACCCCCATTGTGGTTTCATACGCACCTGCCGGGAAAAGGCCCCTCCACGCCCACGCCCACGATCTCGCTCTGCTGAGGAGGTGGCTCCTTAGCGAGGGCCCCCATTGTCCGTAAGGAGGACTTCGCAGGCAGGGAGCCCCGTGCTGTTTCATTCGGGTCATTTGTGGGCAGGGGATGGGGCCCTCGTGGCTCGGCGGACATAACAGGCGTTTTAATGGGCTCACTGTCTTCCTGAGTGAAGACTACAGAGAAGCCACATCGCCTTGCTGGGCTGGGGTCCTTCCCCCAGGGTGGAGCAGAGAGACACAGTCACGTCCCGGTTGGCCGTGACATACACACGGAGGGAGTCATACCAGCGTCCACGGCGCATCAGTCATGCGTTAAGGAAGCTTCAAATACACTTGCTTTTTAGTAACGGGGTCTTCTTGGCGAATGGGAAAGGTGACTCAGTTTCTCCGGGTGGAAGCTCGTGAGAAAGTCAGCCGTGAGGGTGTTTCCATGGCTCCGTGCCCCCCTGCGTTCTCCTCTGTGGGCGATGTCCCCGTGCGCGTGCTCTTTGGAACGCTGTCCCGGTCCAACGCCACACGCCACGTGGTTCTCACGGGCGTCTACTCAGAATCAGGGGTGCCCGTGACGGGGTGCGCACGCCCTGGAGTTTCCACGTCTGAACCGGTCTCCGCATCCGCCTTGACATGAGCACCCCCACGGCCGCCCATCCGGGAAACTCGTCTAGACAGAAGTGAGTGGGGCCGCGTGGCTGAGACCATGTGACATTGGACCACGATGTCGCCGCCGTTATGATCCTTACATATTGTCAGTTTTACGGAGTTCGTCCCACCGGTACTCAGCGGGGGCATTCTGCCCTCCTTGGAGACATCGGGTAACGTTTGAATCCATACTGCATTGTCCTTCTAGGATAGGGCGGTCCTGGAATTGGCTGGCCTGAGGTCAGGGGTGCTACTAAACACCCTACTAAGCACAAAACATCCCCTCACCACAGAAAAATGCCTGGCCCCCCCATATCCTTAGCACCGAGGGACAGACAGGCACCCTCAGTGTGAGGACAGGAGACGATCATTTGGGCAGAACAGTCTGTTTTACTCGTCTACAAATTCAAAGGCTAATTTCATCTGGAAACACCCTCACAGGCACACAGCAAAATATCTCTCTAGCTAACTACCTAGGCGGGCTGTGTATCCATCCCAGGTGGATGTGATACAGTGTCTTCTTAGGGAGGACTTGAAACTGTCCCCAGGAGCACACCACAAAGTATCTCTCTAGGTAACTACCTAGGCAGGCTGAGGCTCTGTATCCATTCCAGGTAGATGTGATACAGTATCTTCTTAGGGAGGACTCTAAACTGTTAGCAGGAGCACACCGCAAAGTATCTCTCTAGCTAACTACCTAGGCGGGCTGTGTATCCATCCCAGGTAGATGTGATACAGTATCTTCTTAGGGAGGACTCTAAACTGTTAGCAGGAGCACACCGCAAAGTATCTCTCTAGCTAACTACCTAGGCGGGCTGTGTATCCATCCCAGGTAGATGTGATACAGTATCTTCTTAGGGAGGACTCTAAACTGTTAGCAGGAGCACACCGCAAAGTATCTCTCTAGCTAACTACCTAGGCGGGCTGTGTATCCATCCCAGGTAGATGTGATACAGTATCTTCTTAGGGAGGACTCTAAACTGTTAGCAGGAGCACACCGCAAAGTATCTCTCTAGCTAACTACCTAGGCAGGCTGTGTATCCATCCCAGGTGGATGTGATACAGTGTCTTCTTAGGGAGGACTTTAAACTGTTAGCAGGGGGATGCCGAAATGACCTCCCCGCAGAAGGGCCCTAGGGTGGACACAGAGTTTCATACAGGGCAGGAGAGGAGATGCTGTAGGATCAGCTGCTCTCGGTAAATAAGCCCACATCAATTTCCTTGCACAAAAGCCCTGCCCTAAACACAGTTTGTCCCACCGTCTCGTGTGAGCCCCGCGTCCCTGTCCTCAGCGACGGGTCCCGGTCATCGGTACGAGTTGTTTGTGAATGAGTTGTCTCGTGTAGCGGTTACAGCCATGGAAATTAGATGAATGGAGGTCAGCCATGGGGGCTTGGAATTCTTTAGAAGATATTAAAATTTTTTAAAGCCCTCACTTTTTTTTTTTTTTCTAAACTGGTTCTTTGCATCGACGCATGCGTCGTGAGCAGGTGGGCATGCCGAGGGGCCCCTGTGGTCTGAAAGAGCTGTGAGCTCAGTCATCATCCCGTCTATACGCTAATATGAACAGACGGGTACACAGCACACGGAGAATGGTATCCTTTACCTCAGTGTGGGACCAGTGTCCCCTTTGACCCCAGAGGTCACTGAGCAGATCACCTCAGGTTAGAAGTGACATTGATACTGCCAGCCAGCTCCAGAAAAACAGACTCCACATGCATTTACCAGATTCGCAGAGAAACACAGAGATGTCGGAAAAGGAAAAAAAAAAAAAAAAAGTCTATTAAGAGGACAAAGAGGGCCGCTGACATTTCCCCTCAAGTTCACCAGCATTCTTTCTGCTCTGGGTCATTTTACTATTTATAGAAACGGAGTCATCTCGGGATTTGGGAAACAGGTTAAACTTTCTCCGAGGTGCCCGCCGGGCCTCAGGGAGGCTAGGAAGATGTGCTAGAGGCGTCCACGGTGGTGGAGAGGCCGCGGAGGTGGGCAGTTTTGGGGGCGCGCACCTGTCCCATCCACGTTGACTGTGTGGCTCGGACTTTTCGTCTTCCCGGCTCAGGGTGACAAGAGCCACCTTCCGAGGGGTCCCGCCCTATACCCACGCTCCCCCTTGTTTTGTGACTGAGGTGTGTCGACTGCTTCTCGCTCCGTCTCTCTGGGCACCGACCTCGACGATCACTCACAACGTCAGCCAACTCAAGGAGGTTCTGCAGGTTTAGCTGGGACGGAGCGGGGTCAGGAGCGTCCCAGAGTTCCCGCGGTTGGAGACCGGTGCCCCTGGGACTCGTCAGGTGTCCTTTGCAAAGGAGTTCCACATTCCCAACAGCTTGCGGGGTGCCTGCATAGCCAGCCCCACGTTGCTGACGGTGAGGTGTGAGCAGGCCAGGGAATTCCCGGAGGCTCGGAGGCCGACGGGGGTGATGGACGTGACCGCCTCTCTTCCCACGGGCGGGCACTGCCCGGTCTCACTGGAGAGAGAAACCCCGTGTCTCGGGAGAAGAGGAGCACGGGAGTTGTCTCAGGGACACGATGCTGGAAGGCTGTGCAGGATTCTCAGGGTTCATAGACACCCACTGTGTGCATCTATCACAGAGACCTTACTACACGACGGACTGTCACTCGGGAGGTCGGGGTGGGGCTGGCGGCTGTCACTCTGGGGGTCAAGATGGGGCTGGCGGGATGTCACTCGGGGGGTCGGGGTGGGGCTGGCGGGCTGTCACTCTGGGGGTCGGGGTGGGGCTGGCGGGCTGTCACTCTGGGGGTCGGGGTGGGGCTGGCGGGCTGTCACTCGGGGGGTCGGGGTGGGGCTGGCGGGCTGTCACTCTGGGGGTCGGGGTGGGGCTGGCGGGCTGTCACTCTGGGGGTCGGGGTGGGGCTGGCGGGCTGTCACTCTGGGGGTCGGGGTGGGGCTGGCGGGCTGTCACTCGGGGGGGTCGGGGTGGGGCTGGCGGGCTGTCACTCTGGGGGTCGGGGTGGGGCTGGCGGGCTGTCACTCTGGGGGTCGGGGTGGGGCTGGCGGGCTGTCACTCGGGGGGTCGGGGTGGGGCTGGCGGGCTGTCACTCTGGGGGTCGGGGTGGGGCTGGCGGGCTGTCACTCGGGGGGGTCGGGGTGGGGCTGGCGGGCTGTCACTCTGGGGGTCGGGGTGGGGCTGGCGGGCTGTCACTCGGGGGGTCGGGGTGGGGCTGGCGGGCTGTCACTCTGGGGTCGGGGTGGGGCTGGCGGGCTGTCACTCGGGGGGTCGGGGTGGGGCTGGCGGGCTGTCACTCGGGGGGTCGGGGTGGGGCTGGCGGGCTGTCACTCTGGGGGTCGGGGTGGGGCTGGCGGGCTGTCACTCAGGAGGTCGGGGTGGGGCTGGCGGGCGCCTCTCACAGGCTCCCGGTGGGTCTGGTGCTCGGGTCCCTGGACACTGAGCCACAAAGCGGCGCAGCCCACCCAGCCAGGTCGCTCCTTCTGTCTGCGGATGCCCCGGGCTCCTTCCGGTGAGCCACCCCTGGAGCGCTGTTCCCTGCTCTTTGTGACGATGGTCTGAACCCCACCAGGCCAGCCGCCTACAATCCAGTGGGCCCGAGAAAAGAACACGTTATCGATGAGAACCAAGCAAAGGCTTTCTCTCTCTTGCTCCTGAAAATCCAGGGTGAGACTACTTCTGGGGTCTTACACCTCATTCCGGGGACTAGGCCTCTGTACACGCTCTCCGGGGTGTGGAGAGCATTGCTCCCTGAGCTGCGAGCCTCCCTTCCGTCACCCTCCGTGCAGGAGTCAAAGAAACAGCGTCTTCCACAAGAGGGCCCCTCCCCCTCCCGGCCCGTGCTGTCCTCCACGCCGCCTCTGCAGCGCTGTCTTAGAAACAAAATTCCGGGTGAAACAGATGAGATAGATGACACCCACTGGGAAAGAGAGCTGACTGGGAAAGTGAAAACAAAATAAAGACAGCTGATAAACCAGTAAAAAAAAAAAAAAGAAAAAGCCGGCCCTGGCCAGTTGGCTCAGCGGTAGAGCGTCGGCCTGGCGTGCGGGAGTCCCGGGTTCGATTCCCGGCCAGGGCACACAGGAGAAGCGCCCATCTGCTTCTCCACCCCTCCCCCTCTCCTTCCTCTCTCTCTCTCTCTTCCCCTCCCGCAGCCAAGGCTCCATTGGAGCAAAGATGGCCCGGGCGCTGGGGATGGCTCCTTGGCCTCTGCCCCAGGAGCTAGAATGGCTCTGGTCGCAACAGAGCGACCCCCGGAGGGGCAGAGCATCGTCCCCTGGTGGGCAGAGCATCGCCCCATGTTGTTATGAAAACCACCAGAAAGAGAAAAACGCATTGATTGAAAAATGACCTGCGTGGACGTGGAACCCTGGCGTTCCAACCGGGGCTGCTCAAGCGCCAACTGTGGCCTCACACACCGCGCAGGAGGAAGGACATGGGGACGATGGGTGACGCTTCGTGCGCGGCCAGCACTGCTGTGTCACCGATGGGGGGGGGGCTGGTTTCTGAAGCAGGAGGGGGGGCGGACGGGGAGCCCCACCTATGCCCTAGGTTTGCCATCTGTGCCCGCGGCTTCGGTGGTTAGGACTCCGTGCCTGGCACTTCACGTCCCAGGGTCCTCTCTCCGCATAGAATTAAGGGGAAGCCCCCAGCCGAGGGGGGTGGGCGGGACAGCAGGAGCCTGTGGGCACCGCAGGTGGTAAGCTCAGGCCCACAGTGCGTCCTGCGAGGTCTCTTTACAGCCACGTCCCCTGCTTTGAACCCTCCAGGCCCAGAGGGTCGCCCCGTGGACACATCACCGTTTCCTCTGAACGGAGAGAGGTGTTGGCCAGGTTGACCTGTGCTGCGGGGTTTGCCCTGCCTTCTTCAGGGGGCACCCGGCCCTGTGCTTTCTTCTTCACAGGGACACACTTTGCTGGCGGCTGTTTGAAGGCACGCCCCAGACTTCTGGGTGTTGCTTCACCTCGGGCAGAATCTGCAAATAGCACGCTTCTGGTTCATTGTTCTTTAAAAAAAAAAAAAAAACATGGATCAGAAAACGCAGCAGCATTCAATAGCTGCATACGGTTTATATATAAGGTCTACTGGAAAGTTCTGTCCGTTTTGGGAATAAAACAAAATGCAAATTTTTCTTGCCGTCAATAAACTTTATTAAAAAATATAATTGCCATTATTATTCATGATTTCTTGCCAGCATGAGGGCAATTTGTAGATCCCCTATTTGAGAAATGTTTTATCTTTTGATGCGAAAAACTGAAACAGTGCTTGTTTGATATCTTTTTCATTTTTGAATTTTTTGCCCTTCAAAAAATTTTGTAAGGACAAAAACAAGGGATAGTCGGAGGGTGCTAAGTCCGGGGAATATGGTGGATGCAACAGACATACTTCTGTAGCATTTCTTCCTTGTTGAAATTCATAAAAATGACAGTGGCGTCAATGAACTTTATCAGTAGCCATGGGTACACTATGGCTTCACACATAAGACTAACGGGAATCAACTTTTAGTTAATTTGCTACGTCAGTATGTATCCATTAAGTGATACAAATAGAGAGGCACACATGCGCCAAATAAACATGTGCTTACGTGTCGAAACTTGTGATAGAAACGGACAGAACTTTCTGGTAAACCTTTTATATATATACATATAAATGGCTGCATATATATATATATATATATATATATATATTGAAAAATGACCTGCGTGGACGTGGAATCCTGGCATTCAAACCACAGTTGCTCAAGCACCAACTGTGGCCTCGCTTTATATATATAATATATATATATATATAATATATAATATATAATAAAATTATAATTTTATTTTTTTGAAATGGCCTATATTCTCATTTTTACACAAAGCCATTTACACCTCCCATGATGCCCTGTGATCGACAGGCCCGAATATGGGTGAAAAAAGGGAAAATGTGGCTGACTACAGCCCTCTAAAACTGAATGTTTGAACTCTGCGAAGTTCAGTTCATGTGGAAAGGTCCCGTTCTCCTGGGGGTGTGAGTCCGGACGGCAGAGACCCCGGAACTGGACACGCTGCCCCGTTTGGGACGCTCACCTCGGGAGCCCACCACTCAGTTCCCGGAGCGTCCGGCATCAACACTGACCCCGGAGGACACGCGGGTGTGAGACATAACGCCCCGCTCCGACGCAGCCTCTCTGGCAACGAGAACATGAGCCATGGCTGTGTGCTACCCCGGGCGGCGTGACGGGGACAGTGAGATGCCCTCTGGGAGCGTGTTTGAATCCAAGATACCTTTCCATGCTGTCACGAGCTCTCTCACCATCGTGGGCACGTTTCGGAAAATCACCTCACGTCCTTGGTGGACAGAGGCCGTGGAGGGGCGGACCAGGGCCCCCCGCCGGCCCTCGCTGCAGGCCGGAGCTCTGGAGCACGTTGGTGCTGCGGGCCCCAGGCCTCTGTGTCCGCCAGACCTGTGCCGCCCAGTGTCCACCTGCACCAGGTGCCTCTAACAAGCCTTGCCGTTCTGTCCACGAAAGGATCCTGTCCCGAGCAGTCCTGGCTCTCGTCTCTGCATCCACGGCCTTGGAGGCCGCACCCCACGTGAGATTTGTTCTGAGAGAAGTGTGGCTGGACCAGAGGGCGCCGAGGAGGCGGAGAGGGGAGCTTTGGCCGTTGTGACTGAGCCAGGCTGGGAAGCCTGGGGCTGTGCCCAATGGGGCTCCGCAGACAGCTCCCCCAAACCCTCCTGCTCCCCAAAGTTGCACAGGTCGGACCTGCCGAGGGGGTGGTGTTGAAAGGCCGGGCTGCAAACCGCCTGGGTCAGCAGCGGGGCCCATGCTCCAAGGGAGAACAGGGTACCCCCGAGTTCCCCGACAGGGCGGGAGGCACCCTCACCGGGGTGAGACAGACGCGCCCTGCCTGCCGGACACCTGCGTCCAGGTTGCGGGGAAAGCCGCCCAGCCCGCTGACCTCCCCCACCCCCACCCCCACCCCCACCCCCACCCCCACCCCCATGGGGTTCCCACACTCATCTGGCTGTGCCCCACCCCCTGACATCGGCCTCACCCTGCAGGAACACCCTCACTCCCGGCCGACCCGGTGAGAGCACAGGACGCACGATTCACCCCCTTGGAAGCATCCACTTCCCAGCGTATCCAAAGCAGGACACACAGAGTCCCTGCAGTGTCCCGCGGGCTCCGGGTGGCACTGGTCCAGCAGTGACCAGTCTGTGGGCAGCAGAGCCGTCGGCGGTGGCGGGGGGCCGGGCTTGGTTTCAAACTCAGAGGGGACAGAAAAATCACACACCGACGGGGTTTCTCACGCGCTGACAAGCGCAGGGTTAAGTGAAGACAGCGGAGGAGTTTCCTGTGTGCGCGCCGCTCGAGGAGCGCACCTGGAGAGCGCACGTGCGGAGCGCACGTGGGGAGCGCACGAAGGGAGCGCACGTGGCCGGCCTTTCCTCCCCGCCCCTTCCTACACGCTCCCAGCTCCAGAGAGACGCGTTTGCTCCTCGGTGGACAGGGCTCCTTGTCACCGGCGGGGCAGCAGCACGTGTGGGGCCCACCCCACGGGAAACAAGCACGGAGACCACCCAACGGGACAAGCAGTTGGCGCCCCGAGCCTGGAGCCTGGCACACTGATGCCCGCAGCATGAGACTGCAGGGCACGCCCTGGAGGCCCAGCTCTGTGACCCCCGCTCACCACCCTCTATTTTTAGGACGGAAAGATCCGGGAAGGGGGACGGCCCCAGCCCAACAACAGGGCTCATTGAGGCCGCCGGGGGACGCAGCCCTGCCTCCCAGCCCGGTTCCCGTGCTCCCGGGTCATGCATTATTTATCCTCTGCAGGAATGCGGGGAATTTCTGCCATTCCGAGCATGCCACCGAAGCAGACGGGCGCCCTGGGCACGGGGCCTGAGCCAAGCTTCATTGTGCCCAGAAGGAAAGGCCACAGACACAGGCAGCCACATGGGGCTTTGGGGACACATTCCAGTCCCCCCCCCCTCCCCTGCGTGTCAGCCGAAGAGAGACGCAGGTGACGCGGGCCGAGGAGCTCTCACTGGGAAAATGTGTGCCAGAAGCAGTGAGAACCAAGCGGCTGTTCAGCTTAGAGCCCTGGTCACGTCCCTGGATGGGCAGACAGGGCACCTTCGTGTGTCACTGTCCAGCGGGCACGCAGGAGTGTGACAGCCAGAGAGTTGCACCTTCCTAGGGGAGGCGGTCACTCACCCTGCGTGACACACCCACTCCCAACCAGAATGCAGAGCCCTGAACCCACGCGTTTCACCTGCCCTGGGACCAGTCATATCGCTGCACGGAGGACACCTGGCTTCCACACCTGAGATAAAGGCACAGCAGCTTCCAAGGCTTAACCGCGGAGGGGCCGTGACATTAGGAAGAAAGTCCCGCCACCCCAACGTCCTGCCTTGTGACCTTGTGTCGCGGGACCCCACTGATTCATGATGGCGAATGCATGCCCCCAACGGTCTCATTCCGGGAGGATGGGGCAGGGACCAGAGCTGTGTGTGCACACTCATGCACACACCCCTGTACCCCTCAGGAGGAGGCAGACGCGCAGTACACTGTGACCCACTTTGGAAACGCCTCTTCCTTTTTTACCATCAGACTGTTTTGGACCCAGCATGGCACCATGTGCAGTGACTACGGATTCGGCTTGTTTGGAGGGAGAGGCGTGTCCGTCCCCGACACTGGGGTCCATGCACTCTCTTATAACCATGAGGACAGGACAGATGGCTGTCACTGTGGCTTTCCCTGGAACGGCCCTGCCCACAGCATCCGTAATACAGTGTGTCCGTAAAATCATGGTGCACTTGTGACCGGTCATAGGAAAGCAACAGAAGACGATAGAAATGTGAAATCTGCACCAAATAAAAGGAAAACCCTCCCAGTTTCTGTAGGATGATGTGGCAGCATGTGCGCATGCGCAGATGATGATGTCACACCGTGTATACAGCGGAGCAGCCCACGGCCATGCCAGTCGAGATGTGGATGGTACAGAGGAAAGTTCAGTGTGTTCTGTGGCTCGCTCAATTCAAATCCGTGACCAAAGTGCAACGTGAATATCGGCGCGTTTATAACAAAGCGCCACCACGTAGGAATAACATGACTCGGTGGGATAAGCAGTTGAAGGAAACCGGCAGTTTGGTGGAGAAACCCTGTTCTGGTAGCCATCAGTCAGTGACGAATCTGTAGAGGCCACACGGGATAGCTACCTAAGGAGCCCTAAAAAATCTGTGCATGAGCCCACATCAAACTGCACTGAATAGGTATGAAACTGGGAGAGTTTTCCTTTGATTTGGTGCAGATTTCACATTTCTATCATCTTTTGTTGCTTTCCTGTGACCGGTCAGAAGTGCACCGTGACTTTACAGACACACTGTCCTTGTCCCCATGTCCGAGAGACGGCGGTAGACACAGGGCTGAAGGAGGCAGGGCACCGTCTTTCCAAATCCTCTCCAAGCTCCAAGGTGGGCCTTGAGCTGCCTGCACCCGGCTTCCTGATGCGGGTTTTGATTTCGCGCAGGAACAGAAAGCAGAGGTCTCGGAGGCCCGTGAGTGCCCGCCCAGGGCATGCCTTTCTTTCACAAACCCCCAGGATGCCTCCTCTGTGAGTCCTTCGGAAAGCCCCTGGGGGAGGCAGGGCCTCCAGGAAGGGAGGGGTTCCATGTGAGGCTGTCTCCTCACACCTGGGGATCTCTTTGGTTTCCGAAGGGCGGGGAGGTGGAGGGGTGTCTGCTGGCATCCTCATATAGATGCAAGGGTGGGCAGGACGACCTCAGAGAGGGAAACACCCCGCTCGGAGCCGGAGCCATGAAGCTGAGCCCGGGCGGGGGCTGACCGCAGCCCTGTGCAAACAGCAGACCCCGAGTGACTCTCGGCTGTCTGACAAGCTGCCCTTTCTCATAAGCACCTGCTTCAATTACCGGATCAGACGACAGCGCCTGACCCCGTGGTTAGACTTTGCTTTTCCTTTTTTAGCTTTTCCCCGACTTTGCAGAAATTCTTTTCAGGCAGGTAGGAAAATCCATTAGCCGCACGCCTTCCGACCCGGGGCCTGGTCTCCAAGGGATTTCCCATTTCAGGACTGAACGCGCCTTCTTCAAATCGTATGTCCTTTTTTTATTTTTTTTGTTACATCTTTCCCATTCACAGAAACAGACGCTCACCGAACCTCAGTGACGTTTGGGGCGGGATGCCACCCCATCTTTATGTCTCTGGTGTAGATGATACTTATTCCTGTTAAACCATCATCATGAGGCTGCCTTTCTGTCAGGAAATTATGCTTTAATTCCTCAGCGGGATAAACCGGTGTTTTAACTTAAATGTCCCCTCAGTATTGTTAAGTAGAAAGAAGAAATGAGCAGTATGGGAAATTCTTCCATCCTATGGGGTTCCATTACAATTTCACTTGAACCGCCCCCCCTGACGGATTAAAAAAAAAATCCTACTAACTCTAAAAAGGAAGACATTTTTGACAGAACGGCAGATCGGGCAGCATCTGATTTACGCAGACGTGGGGTTCAGGAAAGGCGTGTGGAAGGCCCCGGGTCTCACCCCCCTCAACTTCATCACGAGCTATTTATTGAGCACGTACTATAGACCCAATAGAGTGCTTGACACCAGAAACCTGGCCGCTGTGGGCGAGTCCCTCTCTTCAGGAACAGAGACATCTACATAAGATATTACACGTAATAAGAAAGGTTGTTGTCTGATAGAGGTCACATCTTCTCTGAATGAAATGACCAGAAGTTACTCAAAAGGAAAAAAAAAAGAGAAAGAGCTAAATAAATGAAAAGAAAAAAATAAAATAAAAGAGACAAAAAGACAGTTTTAGATGTGTAAGTGGTTACCCTATAGATACAGATTGCTTCTTACTGTACCACACTTCCGGCTCTCCTGTTGTCTAGACTTAGATTTTATATCATCCACATTCTATGTGTCTTTGATTGTCAGCAGATTATCAGCAGACTGATTGTCAGCAGATTGACTTGTGAGTAGGATGGGGGGTGTCCACTGCACTCAGATATCAGATCAGAGCACCTATGTGCTCTGGCAGATGGACACCCCCCAATCAGCCACCAGGTCCCCCCTCACTGCCTCCCTGCTTACCCCTAGAGCAGCGTTTTTCAACCAGTGTGCCATGAGACATGGTCAGGTGTGAGTATAAATACATTTAGAAACTATATTATTAACTATATATATAATATGTACTGTGTTAGTGTGTCATTTTGTGTCATTTTGGTAGGTGGTGTGCCCCAGGATTTTGTAAATGTAAAAAATGTGCTGCGGCTCAAAAAAGGTTGAAAATCACTGCCCTAGAGTATTTCTTCCCCAGGGTGCTTTGAAATGAAATTTACTGGGATGACACTGAGTAGGGTCATCTAGGTTTCACGTGAGCATTTCTATGATCCCCAAAAATGTGTATCTGCATAGACACAGGCACCCCCATGTTCATGGCAGCATTATTCCTGGTGGCTAAGACACGAAGCAACCAAAGTGTCCCTCGATAGAGGACTGGATAGAGATGTGATACAAATATACCAGGGGTCCCCAAACTACGGCCCCGTGAGGCCATTTATCCGGCCCCCGCCGCACTTCCGGAAGGGGCACCTCTTTCATTGGTGGTCAGCGAGAGGAGCATAGTTCCCATTGAAATACTGGTCAGTTTCTTGATTTAAATTTACTTGTTCTTTATTTTAAATATTGTATTTGTTCCTGTTTTTTTTTTTTTTTTTTTTTTTTTTTTACTTTAAAATAAGATCTGTGCAGTGTGCATAGGGATTTGTTCATAGTTTTTTTTTATAGTCCGGCCCTCCAACGGTCTGAGGGACAGTGAACTGGCCCCCTGTGTAAAAAGTTTGGGGACCCCTGATATATACTATGGAATACTACTCAGCCGTAAGAAATGATGACATCGTGACATTTACGATAACATGGATGGACCTTGAGAACATGATACTGAGTGAAATAAGTAAATCATAAAAAGCTAAACACTACGTGAGATACAAAACTTCCACAGGGTCTTATAAAACATTCTACCACACCCCCCCCCCCTTAAATCTTATCAAGCTGAGGGAAACTTGTATTTCATTCAAAACCCAGGTTTTCTCAACCACTAAAAGCAGCTTGAGAGTCGTGCTCCATCAACGTAGAAGGAATGCAAAGATGTCTAATGAGAAGTCATTAAGGAACAGGTGGCCTTGTTCTGGACTTAGATATTCATAAATAAAATATGAATCTTTCAGAAACACCAAATAACACCCAACCACACATGACACATCTGAAAAGGATACATTTTCTCTCTCCCTCTCTGTCTCTCTTTTCCTCCCTCCCCTGCATGATTGCAACAATGGCCTGTCCACACGCGCACACTTAATCCGGTTCACGTGACTTCATGTCAGCAGACCGAGCTCAGAAGCAGCTGCTGGAAAAACCAGGTGGCCATCAGCCAACACACAATCAGCATTCAGGGGTCGTCAAACTTTTTATAAAAACCGCCCACTTTTGCAGTGCTGGTCAACCTGGTCCCTACCGTGCAACCAAACGGCGCCGCGATTGGCCCATCGTGAAAGCTGGAACGCCCACTAGTGGGCGGTAGGGACCAGGTCGACCAGCACTGCAAAAGTGGGCGGTTTTTATAAAAAGTTTGATGACCCCTGCAAGGTCCGTCATCCCAAGGGGACACACAACCCCCGGCTCCAGCCTCAGACAACCAGGCTCCCAGGAGACCCCGGGGTGGCTGCGAGACAGAAGGTAAAGCACAGATGTGACTGCGATCGGTAGCCGTGAGCTTTAGATGCGTCGCACACCAAACTGTCTCCGGCGACAGCTGTGGAAGAGGCAGAGAGAATGACGAGTCCTTGTTGGAGCGAGTTCCCAGCCGCGTGGTGGAGGACAGTCATCTTGTGTTTCGTTTATTTACACGAGACAATATTCTTGCTGAAATCCCGTGGCATTGCTGTCGTGTCCAACGCAACTGACGCCTCCCCAAAATATTACAGCCGGTGTTAGGAAGACACCGTCCCGTATACTCCACTTTGGAATACTGAATATTTTGAGTTGTAGGCGGTTGAAAAACAGGAAACGTGGGAGTAAGTCGTCTTTCGCTTGTTGACCACAGATCGATGGTGCCCATTCCTGGCCGATGTGGAAAGCCCCACTTTGGGGTGCGGTGAAGAAGGGAATGTCGTCGGAGCAGACAGCGCAGTTGTGAGACGGCCGGCTCAGAGGTGACAGGTCCTTCATGAAGCCACGTGGCCACGAAGAAAGCTGAGAGGTGACCGTGGGCGAGGGACTCTCTCTGGCTGGAAGGCTCTGCTCCAGTCAGCTCTGGTCTGGGGGGGCCCATCTGTCTCTGTCCCCCCTGCTGTGGCCGCACAGCAGAGGGACATCCTCATGTCTCAGCTACAAGCGAGCAGACACAACCTTCGCTCTTCAGTGGAAAGAACAGCGCGATCCCTGAGCCAGAGGGGAGCTGCCTTATATGGACAGCAGTCCCCGCCCCTGCTCCCTGATTGGACCGTCCTCATGCAAATGAAGGCTACAAATCCTAACAATCTGATTGGTTTAAAACAGTGGTGCCCAACCTTTTTTGGGCCGCGGACCGGTTTAATGTCAGAAAATATTTTCACAGACTGGCCTTTAGGGTTGGACGGATAAATGTATCACGTGACCGAGACAAGCGTCAAGAGTGAGTCTTAGATGGACGGAACAGAGGGAATCTGGTCATTTAAAAAAAATAAAACATCGTTCAGACTTCAATATAAATAAAACGGAAATAATGTAAGTTATTTATTCTTTCTCTGCTGACCGGTACCGGTCCACAGCCCGGGGATTGGGGACCACTGGTTTAAAAGGCACTGTTCGGATTGGTCAGAAATGAGCTGCACTGATTGGTCAGTGGAGATGCTTTTTTTCAGATGTGATTGGACAGGGAGAGCCTCCGTCCTATTGGTGGAAACAGGATTCCAGGAACTCTTTCATAATGGGCCCGGGTGCCGAGTTCTCCCTGGAGTGTGGTTTCCGTGAGAAGCACGTATTTAGAAGGTGCTGGGCTCCGTTTTTAAGTCAGCCCACTTAGCCCCCAGGAGGCCTGTTTAACAGGTGCCTCCCGCCCTCTACTCCCTTTTATCTGCCTAAAGAAACATCCTCCGGAAGGAACTCCATTGTCCGGAGTGCCCTCCCCAGAGCGTCATCCACCAGAAGGTGGACTATTGTCACAGGAGAGGACACTACAAGTGGACGCCACACCCAGACACACCCTGTCACAAACTACCCCACCTCTCCAGAGTTGTTCTGACGTTGTATCTGTCTTTCCTATAAATCATTAGCTGCCCTAAGCTCCCTGCCCCCTACGCTTCCCCACCGCGATTCCAAACTCCAAGACACCTCGCTGAGTTCCTCTTCTTCCCGGGCCGTCCCCCGTGTAAACACGAGGTGGGCGTGTGGATAACCTGCGTTGCAGCTCCGTTCATCTGTCTTCTAGTGCAGGGGTCTCCGCGGAGCACTGGGAAGGGAAGAGGGAACATTGTTTCTCCTCCGCTACACAATCCTGTAGGTAACTGTCGGTAATTATTTTTTTTCCCCCCTGGAACACTTTTTGCACCATCGCCTTGTGTTGATAGTGTAATTACCTGAGACCCAATTTGGAACATCATTTCTTATTTGCTCAGGGTGCAACTGTATGGCCATTAATTACTTTGTTTTCAAAACTAATTGTCTCTGATGCTGGAACCTACCCCAGACTCGTGGGTAGATTGTGTGCCCTCCCTTCACGCATTAGACTCAGTGAATATCTCCGCCAGAGCCTCGGTTACAGTTATATTTATGGGTCTCAGAGCAGAGCGATGTTTTCTGGTCCTTGGCCCTCCGCGATGCTAATCCTATAAAGCCTGTGCTTAGCAGAGAAGAAAATAGCCTAGTTTACACGCAACCTTGGTGCTTTTTTATTTATTCTATTTCCTAACATCATCATTAAAGCCGCATTTCGTCACCGCTTGGTGAACACCAATGACATGCTGGAGGCTGATCTAAATGTCAGGGAAGGGGTGGCGGAAAGGACAAAGTCACCGGCCGGCGGCATGTGGGAGAAGACAGCAAACGAACGCACAGATAGGTGAACAAAGCCCTTTCTCACCTTCCTGCGTCGTGGGGAGGGGTAGAAAGAACAAGTCCCCGGGGAAAGAGTTGCAATGGGTAGGGAAACAGAGCAACACCAAGTCGGCAGGCCAAGGTCACCTTCTCCTCGACGGGTGGGAAGAGCCCGGGAAAGGTGCGCGTGCTGGTGAGGGGAACAGAAGCGTGGTATGCTCAGAGGCTACTGAGCAAGGGCGCTCCCTGCAAGATGAGGCTGGAGATGTAGACGGGGAGAAGGGCCCAATGAGAGACGTGGGGCGAGGGCTGCCAAGGGTCTGCCTGTTTTCCTGCGTTTCACGGGAGGCTCTGGAGGGTTGTAGGTGTAGGAAGAGATCTGCTTTTTGGCAAAACTCCCTCGGTTGTTGTGTGTGTGTGTGTGTGTGTGTGTGTAGTCGAGAGAGAAGGGTGCGAGAGGAAGCAACCAGAGACAGGTGGTTGAAGAACAAACAGAAGGGGAGATAGGTAGATAAAAGGTGTCAATCAACAGGGGAGAGATGTAGAGATGCACAAATAGAGATAGCTTTTCGTGAATCGTTTTCTTCTTTCTTTCTTTATGGTATTTGGGTTCAAGATGTTAATGGTTCTGCCCATTACCAATGAACTGACTAAAGGTTCTTCTTATTATTATTATTATTATGATGATGATGATGTCAGAGATAATTATCAGTTTAGCATGGTCCAAATGAATCCAGGTTTTTTTTGTTTTGTTTTGTTTTTTTGTACTTTTCTGAAGCTGGAAACGGGGAGACAGTCAGACAGACACCCGCACACGCCCGACCGGGATCCACCCGGCACGCCCACCAGGGGGCGATGCTCTGCCCATCCAGGGTGTCGCTCTGTCGCGACCAGAGCCACTCTAGCGCCTGAGGCAGAGGCCACAGAGCCATCCTCAGCGCCCAGGCCATCTTTGCTCCAGTGGAGCCTCGACTGCAGGAGGGGAAGAGAGAGACAGAGAGGAAGGAGAGGGGGAGGGGTGGAGAAGCAGATGGGCGCTTCTCCTGTGTGCCCTGGCCGGGAATCGAACCCGGGACTTCTGCACGCCAGGCCAACGCTCTACCACTGAACCAACCGGCCAGGGCCCACTTATTATTATGTCAGAGATAGTAATCGGTTTAGCATGGTCCAAGTGAATCCAGTTATTATTATTATTATTATGTCTGAGATAGTTATTGGTTTAGCATGATCCAAGTGAATCCAGTTATTATTATTATGATGATGATGATGATGTCAGAGATAGTTTTCGGTTTAGCATGGTCCAAGCGAATCCAGTTTCAACTATAGAGCAAACTGCCCTGTGACATGGTCTACCATTGCTCAAAGAAGTAATCAAAGAAAGGAACTCATTTTAACTTGGTTCACCCCACCATTTTCTCCATCTCTGCTGCTCAAGGGTGAAGTGTCAGCACACACTCACCAGCTTTTTTTTAGGATTTTTTTTTAAAGTATAAACATCTCTGCATTCTTCCAGAAACTAGTTGGAGATGTTCACAAGCGTCATGTGAGAGCCCGAGCCCCCAGCATCACGTGCGGAGCCGGGCAGGCGGGGCGGGGTCTGCAGGGAGCATGCTGGGGTGCTGCAGCAAGCTCCAAGCTCTTCGGGGTGGTGCTGGTGCAGAGAGGGGTGCCCGCGGGACCAGGCTGAGGGAGACGCGTTGTGTTGAAGCGAGAGAGAGAGAGAGAGAGAGAGAGAGAGAGGAGCGTCAACTCGCTGTTCCACTTAGTTCCATTTAGTTGTGCGCTCACTGACTGCTACCCTTATGTGTCCCTGTCGGGACTCAAACCCGTGACCTCGGCACACCGGGCGGCGCTGTATCCACTGAGCCACCTGGCCGGCCGAGCCCCTGATGTCTTCACGTAACAGAAGAAGAGTCTGGATTCTCATTGGAGGAACAATAACGCAGGCAGCACAGCACACCATTCCCGGGGGTCCTGGGCTCGGTGCAGGCTGGGCAGGTGGGAGAGACAGCAAAGCAGGCGGGGTAGGGGATCCCCGGGCTCGTCGTGGGGCGACCACAGCAGGTGGTGTGTCTCTTCAGTGTCACAGAGAGGAGAGCCCCATCCTGGCTCGGCAGGGGCCAGCGATGGGAGGAGCCTGTCAGGCGTGCTGTCCCCAGCCTTCCTGCCCGTCCCCGTGGATGAGGATGGATTTTTCACAGCGATGCTGCAATCTGTTTCCATACGGAGACGGACGGAGATGCAGGCGTCTCTGTGACCGGGACGGGGAAGCCACTGTTCACCGCACGGACACGGTCCGAGTGGCTCCACTTGGGCGGGAAAATACAGGTAAGAAACCGACGCCTCGCGAGCTGGCGGTACCGGGTCCACTTCCGGAAAGAAAGTCAACAGAAGCAAGCCGTCAGGAAAAAGGAAGGCCGTCGCCCAGGTGAGGAGCAGAGGCTGGCCACGCCGTCTGTCTAGAATCGGCAGCTCCAGTGCGCCCGTGGCAGACACCTGGGCCCCGCCCTGCACAGTAACAACACCTGAGCAGCTCCCCCTCTCGGGTTTTATACGCAGAAAACAGCATAGACCCCCGAGAGTGCTGAGGGCATGCCGGGGCTGCTGACGAGCCCACGCCGTTTCACTCGCTCACCACAAAGCGGTTCCTCCATTCGGGTTTTTGTTCCCGCGTGGGGTGCTGCGGACACCCCTTCGCTGTCACACCTTTCCAGTGCCGTTGTCACACTTGAGGCGCCGTCTTTATCGGGAACCCTATAAAAGTTTCATGCGTGCGGAATCGGAGCCCGCAGGGGTGTGAATGTCATTCTGCGGTTGTGACGGGCACCACCAAAAAACGCCCAGTCTCTGCACGGAGGGCGGGGGGTGGGGCTGTTGTTTGTGGATATAATTCCCTCCTTGTTCATCTTTTCTTTTGTCTAAAATTGCCGGGGCCCTGGCCTGTTGGCTCAGTGGTAGAGTGTAGGCCTGGCGTGCAGAAGTCCCGGGTTCGATTCCCGGTCAGGGCACACAGGAGAAGCGCCCATCTGCTTCTCCACCCCTCCCCCTCTCTTTCCTCTCTGTCTCTCTCTTCCCCTCCCGCAGCCGAGGCTCCATTGGAGCAACGTTGGCCCAGGTGCTGGGGATGGCTCCATGGCCTCTGCCCCAGGCGCTAGAGTGGCTCTGGTTGCGACAGAGCAACACCCCGGATGGGCAGAGCATCACCCCCTGGTGGCCGTGCCGGGTGGATCCCGGTCGGGCACATGTGGGAGTCTGTCTGACTGCCTCCCCGTTTCCAGCTTCAGAAAAATACAAAAATAAAAAATAAAATTGCCGGAACAGCGGAGAATTAGGACAATGAGAGCAGCTCCCCAAGCAGGTTAAGGTTCATGGTTTCAGGTAAGTGTGACAATGGTTCCCCTTACTCACAGAAATTGATGACATCAGCAGTGTCAGAAATACCCAGGTGCCTGACCAGGTGGTGGCGCAGTGGATAGAGCGTCAGACTGGGATGCAGAGGACCCGGGTTTGAGACCGCGAGGTCGCCAGCTTGAGCGCAGGCTCATCTGGTTTGAGCAAAGCTCACCAGCTTGGACCCAAGGTCGCTGGCTCGAGCAAGGGGTCACTCGGTCTGCTGAAGGCCCACGGTCAAGGCACATATGAGAAAGCAATCAATGAACAACTAAGGAATCACAATGAAGAATTGATGCTTCTCATCTCTCTCCGTTCCTGTCTGTCCCTGTCTCTGACTCTCTCTCTGTCTCTGTAAAAAAATAAAAAGAGAAATACCCCGGTGGCCTCACCTAGGCTTGGGCAACATGAGCTTCAGAACCAGCGGTCCGAGTGTGTGCTGGAAGTCCCGTGTACTCTTTCAGACTCAAGTCCAAGGGCACGGGGGTGAACCAGACACAGCCCCTGTCCCCGAAGCGACCACGGCACGACGCTCAGAGTCCTTCACGAAGTCCCCGTGTGGACAGAGTGCTTGAATAAATGCACAGGTGCCCCCAGGATGAGGGTTTCGCCCCAGGTGAGAGTGGGGTGATTCTGCACCAGCAGGGTGTCCAGTTAGGTGTTTGCAAACCGTGCAGGGTTTTGGGGGACCAGCCGACAAGGTTGTGTGGTCTTAGCTGACCCCAGTGAGACATGTCGGAAGGGCCCTCATGGACGGAACCGCTAAAGACTGGCCCCAGGATCTTGCAAAATGATTCCTGAGGGGGCAGGACCGTCCGCCTTCATAATGTCCCTGATGCCGGAGGTGGATGAGGTCAGGTGATCGTGGAGTGGGATGCTGTTAAGGATGAGTGGAGGGAAACAAGAGAAGGACCTGGGGTGAGGACCAGCGGAGGCTCCCGGCGACGACGCTACCTTCCCACAATGGCAACTGCGCCCACGGCTGTGTGTGGCGGCCGGCCCTGCCCACCTGCGCACAGCGAGAAAGGCTTCTGGGGGGGAGCGTGCACCGCTCCTGTTCTGCGCACAACTGTTTTCTGACAGGGGCAGCACGGCATGGACGCCTCCTCGGACAGACCCACGCCCACGAGGATGACACCGCGCAGCATTTGAAGACAGAGGTCTGTGCTGGGGCAGAACTCCGCAGCGTCCATTCAGAGAACTCCGCAGCGTCCGTCCAGAGAACTCCGCAGCGTCCGTCCAGAGAACTCCGCAGCGTCCGTCCAGAACTCCGCAGCGTCCGTCCAGAGAACTCCGCAGCGTCCGTCCAGAGAACTCCGCAGTGTCCGTCCAGAGAACTCCGCAGCGTCCGTCCAGAACTCCACAATGACTGTCCAGAACTCCACAGCGTCCGTCCAGAGAACTCCGCAGCGTCCGTCCAGAACTCCGCAGCGTCCGTCCAGAGAACTCCGCAGCGTCCGTCCAGAGAACTCCGCAGCGTCCGTCCAGAACTCCGCAGCGTCCGTCCAGAGAACTCCGCAGCGTCCGTCCAGAGAACTCCGCAGCGTCCGTCCAGAACTCCGCAGCGTCCGTCCAGAGAACTCCGCAGCGTCCGTCCAGAGAACTCCGCAGCGTCCGTCCAGAACTCCGCAGTGTTTGTCCAGAACTCCACAATGACTGTCCAGAACTCCGCAGCGTCCGTCCAGAGAACTCCGCAGCGTCCGTCCAGAGAACTCCTCAGTGTCCGTCCAGAACTCCGCAGCGTCCGTCCAGAGAACTTCGCAGCGTCCGTCCAGAACTCCGCAGCGTCCGTCCAGAGAACTCCGCAGCGTCCGTCCAGAGAACTCCTCAGTGTCCGTCCAGAACTCCGCAGCGTCCGTCCAGAGAACTCCGCAGCGTCCGTCCAGAACTCCGCAGCGTCCGTCCAGAGAACTTCGCAGCGTCCGTCCAGAACTCCGCAGCGTCCGTCCAGAGAACTCCGCAGCGTCCGTCCAGAGAACTCCTCAGTGTCCGTCCAGAACTCCGCAGCGTCCGTCCAGAGAACTCCGCAGCGTCCGTCCAGAGAACTCCTCAGCGTCCGTCCAGAACTCCGCAGCGTCCGTCCAGAGAACTCCGCAGCGTCCGTCCAGAACTCCGCAGCGTCCGTCCAGAGAACTCCGCAGCGTCCGTCCAGAACTCCGCAGCGTCCGTCCAGAGAACTCCGCAGCGTCCGTCCAGAGAACTCCGCAGCGTCCGTCCAGAGAACTCCGCAGCGTCCGTCCAGAACTCCGCAGCGTCCGTCCAGAGAACTCCGCAGCGTCCGTTCAGAGAACTCCGCAGCGTCCGTCCAGAGAACTCTGCAGTGTTTGTCCAGAACTCCGCAGCGTCCGTCCAGAACTCCGCAGCGTCCGTCCAGAGAACTCCGCAGCGTCCGTCCAGAGAACTCCGCAGCGTCCGTCCAGAACTCCGCAGCGTCCGTCCAGAGAACTCCGCAGCGTCCGTCCAGAACTCCGCAGCGTCCGTCCAGAGAACTCCGCAGCGTCCGTCCAGAGAACTCCTCAGCGTCCGTCCAGAACTCCGCAGCGTCCGTCCAGAGAACTCCTCAGTGTCCGTCCAGAACTCCGCAGCGTCCGTCCAGAGAACTCCGCAGCGTCCGTCCAGAGAACTCCGCAGCGTCCGTCCAGAACTCCGCAGCGTCCGTCCAGAACTCCTCAGCGTCCGTCCAGAGAACTCCGCAGCGTCCGTCCAGAACTCCGCAGCGTCCGTCCAGAGAACTCCGCAGCGTCCGTCCAGAGAACTCCGCAGCTTCCGTCCAGAGAACTCCGCAGCGTCCGTCCAGAACTCCGCAGCGTCCGTCCAGAACTCCGCAGCGTCCGTCCAGAGAACTCCGCAGCGTCCGTCCAGAGAACTCCGCAGCGTCCGTCCAGAGAACTCCGCAGCGTCCGTCCAGAACTCCGCAGCGTCCGTCCAGAACTCCGCAGCGTCCGTCCAGAGAACTCCGCAGCGTCCGTCCAGAACTCCGCAGCGTCCGTCCAGAGAACTCCGCAGCGTCCGTCCAGAACTCCGCAGCGTCCGTCCAGAGAACTCCGCAGCGTCCGTCCAGAGAACTCCGCAGCGTCCGTCCAGAACTCCGCAGCGTCCGTCCAGAACTCCGCAGTGTCCGTCCAGAGAACTCCGCAGCGTCCGTCCAGAGAACTCCTCAGTGTCCGTCCAGAACTTCGCAGCGTCCGTCCAGAGAACTCCGCAGCGTCCGTCCAGAGAACTCCGCAGCGTCCGTCCAGAACTCCGCAGCGTCCGTCCAGAGAACTCCGCAGCGTCCGTCCAGAACTCCGCAGCGTCCGTCCAGAACTCCGCAGCGTCCGTCCAGAGAACTCCGCAGCGTCCGTCCAGAACTCCGCAGCGTCCGTCCAGAGAACTCCGCAGCGTCCGTCCAGAGAACTCCGCAGCGTCCGTCCAGAACTCCGCAACGTCCGTCCAGAGAACTTCGCAGCGTCCGTCCAGAGAACTCCGCAGCGTCCGTCCAGAACTCCGCAGTGTTTGTCCAGAACTCCGCAATGTCCGTCCAGAATGCCGCAATGTCCGTCCAGAATGCCGTAATGTCCGTCCCACGCAGAGCAAGCCGTCCAGGCTCAACGCTCCAAGCAGAAAGGTAACCTGCGTGCGGTGAGGGTCACATCTGCGTGGATGCAGGTGGGCATCCTCCCAACATGTCTCCCGCGGGTCCAGCCTCTGTCTGAAGGTGGATTCTACCCCTCAGCCCTTCCGCTTACCCTGAGGGGTGGGGGGGAAGGGGACGCTGTCCGTTGGGGTCCCTCTGCATTCGGAATGCACCGTGTGAGGTGGCAGACCAGGCCCTGTCCCTTACAGCCGTCCCCTAAGCGACAGTGATGCACAATTAGAAGTAAGGAGGAAGGCTGGCCCCCGGGAAACGGGGTCACCCAGGGGAGGAGCAGGAAACAGAGCTTGAGCGCTGAGCAGCAGAGCATCAGCAGGTGGCCCTGACATGTCCCTGTGCCTGGACGGAGGCCGGCAGCAGACGGACACAGCGGTCCTGAGACCCAGGCTGCCACCCCCGCCCCACCCACCCGCCCACAGAGAAGGATTTGAGGTGACAACCCCCCCTCTCCCTCACAAATCAGGGTGAGAAAGCCGAGCTCGGGCAGACTCTTAGCCACGGGCTGAGACTCAGAGCTCAGGGAGGGAGGGTGAGGACCTGGGCTGTGACCTCAGACCTGTGGCTCTGAAAGACTCCCTGGGCAGGGGTGACGGGGACCAGTGGTGGTGGCCACGGGGTTGTCATACCTGCTCCTGTCTTCAAGGCAAGTTCCAGTAATGCCTTCTGGAAGCTGGGGGGATGCACCTTTCTACTGTCAGGAGAATCACGTCTGCAAGTCACTGGGGCTCCGGGCAGCGTGGTGAGCCTTCGGGGGTGGGACTAAGGTGGGGACACACTTTGGGAAACATCCCGTCAGTAGGGACACCTGGGCTGTTGTAGGCAGCACGATAATGTACGAGGGCGTGCAGCCTTCCTGTGGGGGAAGCTACAGAGGTGTGGAAAGTCGGGGCGTCCCACCTGACCTCCCACAAAACATGACCCCACAATGTCCCCAGCCAGACACCTGGGTCTGCTCATTCTAAAGGCAGCTCCTTCGAGGGGAACACAGACACATCTCTTTGGAAATTACTAAGACAAGCTCTCAGGAATGAAGAAGGCTTGTTCCCCGACCAAGGGCACATCATTCCCCACGCTAAAAGGGGGCCGGGGAGCGTGGGGAAGGGGAGCGCGCCGCTGAGGGGCTACAGCTCCTGCCCCACCCCAGGACGAGGTCCGAGAGTGTTCGGGAAACAGCTCCGTCCACCGGCCCGTGTCCGCCGCGACCAAGTGCCGCGTGATACCGGGGCGCGGGCCCGTGGGGTTGAGAGAGGCTCGCCACTTTATTGCGAAAGTTGCTTTAAGATCGTTCCCACAGCAGAGCCGTCCCTGTCTGCAAACAACCACCACCGCCACCACACACTGGTTCCTCTAAGTCCCAGGAGAGACGGGGCAAGAGTCCGCGACCCCGGGCACAGTGGTAGGAAAAGCGTTTGGGTCACAAACCTTTTTTTTTGTGTGTGTGTTTTTCGGAAGCTGGAAATGGGGAGAGACAGTCAGACAGATTCCCGCATGCGCCCGACCGGGATCCACCCGGTACGCCCACCAGGGGCGATGCTCTGCCCACCAGGGGGTGATGCTCTGCCCCTCCGGGGTGTCGCTCTGCCGCCTGGGGCAAAGGCCAAGGAGCCATCCCCAGCACCCGGGCCATCTTTGCTCCAATGGAGCCTTGGCTGCGGGAGGGGAAGAGAGAGACAAAGAGGAAGGAGAGGGGGGTGGAGAATCAAATGGGCGCTTCTCCTGTGTGCCCTGGCTGGAAATCGAACCCGGGTCCCCTGCACGCCAGGCCGACGCTCTACCGCTGAGCCAACCGGCCAGGGCCAACAAACCTTTCTTCAGGGTGACAGACATCTCAAGTTATGCCCATGTGTCATTCCAGATACGGTAAAAGCCAACACCCTGCTCTCTAACGTTCTCTGTACCCCGAGCCAAGGCGCCCTTTTGAAACACGATCAGGTGACACTCCCCTGTTTACAATTCTGTGGCACAACCGGCCACACCCGTAATATTATTAGGGTCAGGCTCAGATGCAGCCCAGGGAAGGTCCGATCTCCCCTGTGCGTCGTCGGCCGGGGTCTGGGACCTCCTGTCCTGTGTCCCAGCCTTGGGGACAAATTCTTTCACGTCAGCAGTCTGTGTCCCCCCGGCGGTCTGCGTTCCCGGAAGGCAGACACCTCCTGTTCTGTTCCGGGCTGTTGCAGAGCGGTCGCCCCTCGCTGCGTTAGTGCCACGGGCCGCCCGCCGGTGCCCCTGAGCCTCCAGGAGCAGCCGCCGTTGCTGAGAAAGGGGAGGGACACGCGGTCCGGTCCAGGAGCAGCCGCCGTTGCTGAGAAAGGGAAGGGACACGCGGTCCGGTCTCCTGTCCTTGGCCAACGCCTGGCCCCAACATTCACGTTGTCACCAAAGACAGCTCGACCAGGGTTCACGGAACATGGACAGAGCTCAGGGTTTCCGTGTCGCTGGCAGGGAGACATTTAACTAGGACTCCCCCTGCACGTCTGGGCCTGGCTTCTTTTCTCCCGGTCCCCCATTATACTCGACAGCCCCTCACAAAACCCCAAGTGCCTTTGCCTTCACTCCGTAAACCCGTCTGTGCTGGCACGTGACCTTCAGCCATTTCTGTCCTGCGTCTCGTTCCTGAGTGGAAACAGGAACGAGATGTCTCTCCCTTTCCCCAGGTTCCAGGGTCTTATTATTATCTTTCTATTAAATGACAGGTGGGGAGGAAGAGAGACAGACTCCCACAGGTGCCCTGACCGGGATCCACCTGGCATGCCCACTACCGGGCAATGCTCTGCCCATCTGGTTCCTTAGGCAAGGCCATGGAGCCATCCTCTTCAAACCAACTGAGCCATGGCTGCAGGAGGGAGGAACAGAGAGAGGGGAGAGGGGGAGCAGTGGAGAAACGGATGGTCACTTCTCCTGTGTGCCCTGACTGGATATCGAACCCAGGATGTCCATACACCAGGATGACGCTCTATCAACTTAGCCACTGGCCAGGGTGAGAATCTTATTTTAGGGAATGGTATTTCTACCTGCCCACAATGCAAACATGGATAAAAGGATGGATGGATGGATGCATGCATGCATGGATGCATGGATGATTGAATGATGGATGGCTGGATGAATGATGGATGGATGGATGATGAATGGATGGATGGATGATGGATGGATGATGAATGGATGAATGGATGGGCAGGTGGTTGGTTGGGCAGGTGGTTAGTGGATAGGTGAATGGATGGATGGATGGATAGATAGATGATGGATGGATAGCTGGATGAATGATGGATGGATGGATGATGGATGGATGGATAATAGATTAATGGATGGATGGATGGATGGATGGAAGGATGAATGATGGATAGCTGGATGAATGGTGGATGGATGAATGATGGATGGATGGATGATGAATGGATGGATGGATGATGGATGGATGGATGGATGATGGATGGATTGATGATGGAGGGATGGATGGATTGATGATGGAGGGATGGATGGATGGATGATGGATGGATGGATGGATAGATGGATGGATGATGGAGGGATGGATGGATGGATGGATAATAGATGGATGGATGGATGGAAGGATGAATGATGGATAGCTGGATGAATGATGGATGGATGGATGGATGGATGGATAGATGATGGAGGGATGGATAGATGGATGATGGATGGATGGATAATGGATGGATGGATGGATGATCGATGGATGGATAATGGATGGATGGATGGATGATCGATGGATGGATGGATGGATGGATGAAGGATGGATGGATAGATGGATGATGGATGGATGGATGGGTGAATGATGGCTGGCTGGCTGGATGGATTGGTGGATGGATGGGTGGATGGATGATGGATGGATGGATGAGTGGATGAGTGGGTGGATGCATGGATGGATAATAGATAGATGGATGATAGATGGACAGATGGATGATGGATGGATAGATGGATGGATGGATGGATAGATGGATACACAGAGAGATAACAGAAGGACAGATAAAGAGGTGAACAGATAGCTAAGTAGATGACAGGTAGACGCACATGTATATGGACAGATCACAGGAACAGATGGACAGACAAACTGACAGCCACTCAGATACCACCCCCCTCTATTTGAACTCTGTCTGGGGTCACTCAGCAGCGTGACTCACTATCACAGCTCGGTGAC
Organism: Saccopteryx bilineata; assembly: GCF_036850765.1. NCBI lineage: Eukaryota > Metazoa > Chordata > Mammalia > Chiroptera > Emballonuridae > Saccopteryx > Saccopteryx bilineata. Next base: position 144,234,997 of record NC_089502.1, on the reverse strand, counting down.
AAGGACGGACGATAGAACGCTCATGGTGTGAGTTCCCTCTGTAAAGCCGTGCGACCTGTCTGTGTCCCCGGTCCCCCAGACAACACTGATCTGACCAAACGCACCGTACAGAACACATGTCCCCGCAGCGGCCTTTCCTGTCCTGAACAAAAATGAGGCCACTCTGTTCACGTTGCAAAGCAAAGCAGAAAACTGTGGGAGTTCTGGGGGGGGGGGCGTCGGCTTTGCGTTCCCGGAAGGGACGTGTGCTTCTCTGATGCTCACTTTACAGACTCCACAAGCAGCAGGTGATTCCATCTGTCCCCGGACCAGGGGAGGCGTAAGTCAAACCCAGGTGAAGGTTTGGCTTCTAAAAGACACAGAATCTCCGAGGCTTTGACGGCACCAGGACGCGTGCCGTTGAACACCGCATGACCGTGATGTCCCAACGAGCCTCCTTGGGACGGAGAGAGACAGGAAGCCCACGTCCCCTTGTTTAAGAATTGCCTCTGCTGGTCCGAGAGTGACTGTCTTTAAACAAAAAGAAAACGAAATTCTGACCAACGCCAATTTGTCACAGATCCCAAAAAGAACCCACAGCACCGGAGTGTTTCATTAATCGCGGTAACAAATGGCTCGTGACCGTCAGGCCGGGCAGGCGGCCGCGCGTCTGAGCCGAGGGCCCCAGGGGAGAAGGGGAAATGAATGAGTGTTCTGGTGCTGGCCCATTTAGCTCATCAACGGCGCTATTCTAGATTGGACAGGCTGGCCCTCGGCAGCCCCGGAACATCTGTGCTCCTGATCCCAGCCGGCGGCCGGGGAGAGAAAGCGGGAATGCTCATCAGACTCCCTCCCTCCCGAGGACGGATTGCAGGCCACGCTTCTGATGCCCAGGCGCACCCACGAGAAGCAATGGAGGAGACACTGCAGCTGCCCTGCGGAGAGAAAGAGAGAAAGAGGGAGAGAAAGAGGGAGAATGAGAGAGGGAGAAAGAAAGAGGGAAGAAGAGATAGAAAGAGAGAGGGAGGGAGGGACAGAGGGGGAGAGAGAGAGGGAGACAGAGGGAAACAGAGAGAGAGGGAGAGAGAGAAAGAGGGAGAAAGAAAGAGAGGGAGACAGAGAGAGGGAGAGAGGGAGAGGGAGAGAGGGAGAAAGAGAGAGGGAGAGGGAGAGAGGAATAAAGAAAGAGAGAGGGAGGAAGAGATAGAGACAGATAGAGAGAGGACGGAGGGAGGAAGAGAGAGAAAGAGGGAGAGAAATAGGGAGAGAGGGAGAGAGAAGGAGAAAGAGAGAGGGAGGAAGAGATAGAGACAGAGAGGTTGCGTAGAGGTTGACAAAACTAATCTGAGGGTTACCCCGCCCGCCTATGCACGTGCGATATATTAAATAGAAACATCAAATAAACAGGCACGTGACCAGCCCGCTGAGAGCCGTCCGCTCACCGCTGGGGAGCACAGAAAAAAAGAACAGACGGATTGCGTGTTTTGATGGGTTTATTTATTTTGCATTGAGCCCCCACCCCGGGCGCCCGGCCGACCCACCGCCTCTGTCAGCGAACGTATTTTTGGGAGAGTCTGTCAACATGTGTATTTTTCAAAATCCGTTCCCCTGGAAAATCGCTGTTCTTTAAGGAAGGGCGCCTCGCACAATCTATCACTCACCCCCCCACCCCACCCCTGCTCCTAAAGAAATAAATCACAGGAACAGGGAAAGAGGGTCATTTAGCTTCTTGAGTTGTGAGGCGTCTGCGAAGGGGAAGGGCGCCTGGAGGACCCAGGAGAGGGTGGGTCTCGGGAAAACACCGCGGAGCTTCCGGGGTGACCCAGGGCCGAGGCCAGCACGCCCTCGCTGGGGCTCCAGACCCGCGGGGGCAATTCCGCGGCATCCTGGGCTCCTTCTGTCCAGAGCGTCGTTACTGAAGACGCCGTGACGTGGGGATGCGATGTGCGTGTGGCAGGAGGCAGTCTGTCCTTGCAAACATGGAGCGTGCACAGAACTTCAGTGTGTGGTCCCTTAGCGGGGAGGGGAGAGAGGGACAGAGAGAGAGAGAGGGAGGGGAGAGGGGGAGGGAGAGGGAGAGAGGGAGGGAAGAAGAGAGAGAGAGAGAGGGAGAGAGGAAGGGAGGGAGGGAGGAAAGAAGGGAGAGAAAGAGGGAGAGAGGGAGAATGAGAGAGGGAGAGAGAGGGAGAAAGAAAGAGGGAGGAAGAGATAGAGAGAGGGAGGGAGGGACAGAGGGAGAGAGAGAGAGAAAGAGGGAGAGAGGGAGAATGAGAGAGGGAGAGAGAGGGAGAAAGAAAGAGGAAGGAAGAGATAGAAAGAGAGAGGGAGGGACAGAGGGAGAGAGAGAGAGAGGGAGAGGGAGAGGGAGAGAGGAATAAAGAAAGAGAGAGGGAGGAAGAGATAGAGACAGATAGAGAGAGAAGGACGGAGGGAGGAAGAGAGAGAAAGAGAGAGAAATAGGGAGAGAGGGAGAGAGAGAAGGAGAAAGAGGGAGGGAGAAAGAGAGACAGAGAGAGGGAGAATGAGAGAGGCAGAGAGAGAGAGAGAGCGCATAAGCATGTTAAATAAACCCCATTAACTACGTTATTTCAAAACGCCACTGCCCAGTCAGGGAAACAGCGGAGCACTCGTGGGCCCGTGACAGGTAACACACAATGCTGAACCGCGCTATGTAAACCGTGCACCGTGTGGACACAGAGAACACGGGACTGATACCACACACAAGGCACTCGTGGGCGCTGGGGAATGGGAGGTGACGTGGCTGCCACCTCAGGGTCACGGCCGTCGACGCTCGCCCCTCTCCCTGACAGCAAAGTCCCTTCCCAGGGGCCAGGACGGGGCGGGGCCAAAGCAGCCCCTGATGTCCCTGTCCACGACGCCCGGATCCTCAGTGAACCTGACTATTGCCAGCGGCCAGGCAGGGCGTGGGGGTCCGTCGTGGGGAAGGAGGGGGTTGGGTCACTGTGATCAGGGACATGCCCATCGCTGCACATCTGTCTGTCAGTCACACGGAGCGTCTGGTGATTTCCCTACGGTCAGGAAACAGGACAAGGACCTGTGTGCAGAGGACACATCTGCAGGCTGGAGGGCTGCCTGGAGGAGGACACGGAGACAGGAAGGAGTGTGCCCACGCACCCTGCTTCTCTGCCTGGCGGCCAGGACGGAACCCGGCTGTGCGACCCGCCCCCGAGTTAGGCTGTGGCGTGCTCCTGGCTCAGTGCCCCCTCTGCCTGCCGGGGTCCCTGGGCCGGGCTCCAGACTGGACAGGCACCGTCCCCGGGCAGGGACGCCCCAGCTCACGGGTGTGGGGGGGGGCTCACCAGGAGCTGGACGGCCCCCCACCCCCCAGCAGCCTCTGCACTTGCCTTGGTCAGATGGCAGCGGTCTGAAGTAAATACTGCCACCGACTGTCTCCTCCACCCCCTGCCTCCGGACGTTAATTATCAGCAGATACGGGGAAGGCAAAGCAGGGGTGTCTGAAACTTCACCCCTCGAATCCGGTCCTGGGAAGCTCTTTACATCAGTGGTCCCCAATCTTTTTTTGGGCCACGGACCGGTTTAACGTCAGAAAATATTTTCACAGACCGGCCTTTAGGGTGGGATAGATCAATGGATCACGTGACCGAGACAAGCATCAAGAGTGGATCTTAGACCAGGGGTCCCCAAACTACAGCCCGAGGGCCACATCCGGCCCCCTGAGGCCATTTATCCGGCCCGCGTCACAGTTCTGGAAGGGGCACCTCTTTCATTGGTGGTCAGTGAGAGGAGCATAGTTCCCATTGAAATACTGGTCAGTTTGTTGATTTAAATTTACTTGTTCTTTATTTTAAATATTGTATTTGTTCCCGTTTTGCTTTTTTTACTTTAAAATAAGATATGTGCAGTGTGCATAGGGATTTGTTCATAGTTTCTTTTATAGTCTGGCCCTCCAACGGTCTGAGGGACAGTGAACTGGCCCCCTGTGTAAAAAGTTTGGGGACCCCTGTCTTAGACGGATGGAACAGAGGGAATCTGATCATTTTTTTTTTTTGAATCTTTTTTTTTTTTTAATTTTTATTTATTTATTCATTTTAGAGAGGAGGGGGGAGATAGATAGAGAGAGAGAGAGAGATTGAGAGAGAGAGAGAGAGAGAGAAGGGGGAGGAGCAGGAAGCATCAACTCCCATATGTGCCTTGACCAGGCAAGCCCAGGGTTTTGAACCGGCAACCTCAGTGTTTCTAGGTTGACGCTTTATCCACTGCGCCACCACAGGTCAGGCTGGAATCTGATCATTTTTTAAAAAAAATACAACATCGTTCAGATTTCAATATAAATGAAACGGAAATAATGTAAGTTGTTTATTCTTTCTCTGCGGACCGGTACCAAATGGCCCACGGACCGGTACTGGTCCCTGGCCCGGGGACCACTGGTTTTACATAAACGACACTACCACGTCCAAAGACAACCCACAGCAAGCCTGCGGAAGCTACAGAGTGTGGACGTCTCCGGACGGTGGACTCGCACCCAGCACGGGTCAGCACCTTCATGACACAGAGGCGGGAGGATTTATTTATACCCACCCGGCGTGGGCTGCGTTTTCTCGCTTTGGTGTTGACTTTTCTGCCTGATTCCCGACGCTTGGATTGAGCGGAGCCGGTGAAGACGTCAGCCATTCCAGCGCTCACACGTTTATTCTAACGAAACCAGAATGCATTTGCACCTGGTATGGAACGGTATTTTTATTTATTTTTTATTTATTGTGTTTACATAGATTCTAGTGTCTGCCCCCAGAGCACCTCTCATCCCCTGTATTCCCCCCCGGGGTATTAAACAGTCTTAACAAGGAAATCGTGGCTGCCCCCTCGGGGACCGAGGTGGTTGTCATCCGGCTGGGCGTTTGGACGAGGTCGTTTTCGATCAAAGAGCATCTGTGACAGCTCACGGTGGGGCCCCCAGGCAGCTGCAGGGAGAAGGCTGGTCCCCAGGGAGCCCCCAGGACGTGATCGGAGGGCCGGGCTTCTGGTCACTCGCTGCCCAGGGAGGGGATGGGGCCAGACACTGAGTCCAGCCATGCGGCTGATCGACCACGGCTCGTCCCTGCCGTCACGGCTAACGGATGAAAGCGCAGTAGGACCTCGGGACAGGGAAGCTCAGAGGAGCCTCCAGGCTGTGACCTCACGGGTGTGATGGGAGGGTGAGTGTGGCCATTCCAAGGGGGGGGGGGAGGGGCCGGATTCAGAGTCCCCATGGCCCCTCGTAGACCTCAGCCGACGTGTGTCCTTTATAACAAGTGTCACCGTGAGCACGGCACACCCCTGTGATCTGGGAGGCGTGGCAGCCAGTTTTAGACCTTGAGGGGCTCATGGGGACCCCTGGCGTTGTAGGTAGTTGCTCCAAGGTGTGGATGGCCTGGGGACCCCCCCACTGGTGTGGCACATGAAGTGAGGACAAACTTCTCGGGGTCCTAACCCGGGGCTGACGCCGGGAAACACGTGTGATATGCTCCAGTGACCTCTGGAGGCAGATGCTGGGATCCTCCCATTCCGCAGAGGAAGACACTGAAGTCTGGGGACTGTCATCGGTGCCAGGCCAGAGGGCTCAACCGACACCCGAGAACACCCATGGGCGTGGTTGTCCCCGCGCCTCCGGCCGGCGGCACAGACACGGGGACCATGTCAATGGTCTGCACCATATGGCCACTGCACGGTCCGTCCTCGGGAGACACAGGGGAACACACATGTGTCCGGTTGTTGTGGACCGTTAACGGCAAGAAGCCATTATAGATTCGAGGCTTAGCAAAAGGCTAAGCTCTCCCCCCTCCATCTCCATATTTGGCTTTGATGCTGAGTATTTGCACCCACTCCACTTGTTTCCTTTGGGTTGCAGGAAGCAATATACATGCCCTTCCTCTGACTCTTTGTTTGTTTTCAGATGTTTGTAAATTTCACTAATGTATCCTGTTTTTGCCTTGGGAGAGTTTCTGTCTTAGCCTTGGATGTGCAACTTTGTATCAGGGTCCTTGATTTGCATAGGTCTATATAATAAAGCGAACTGGGGCTGTGGGGCACTCAGATACTGCCAGGCAGTTTGAGGAGTCCTCCCGGTCCCGTCGGTTTTGTTCTGACAAAGTGTTTCCTCAATTCCGCACTGTTACTTGGAGCCGCGCTGGTCCGCGGCATCCGGTGACATTACAATAAGAGGAGCAGACTGCGCCATGTGGCCGTGTCCACCGCCGCCCGTGGACACACTTCTCCTGAGATTTTAGACGGAACTTGGCTGACAGCCGGCCACCGGTGACCGTATTGGCACATGCAGACGTTTCCCGGCGTGATAACAGCCCCGGACACGCGGCCTCTGTGGACTTCAGCGTAGAGAGAGCTGACGGGAGGTGCATCGGGCGGGACCCGCCGCCTCTCACAGCTGCTGCCCAGATTCACGGCTCCGCAGAGCTGTCGCTCTGTGATGGGACCCAGGGCTCTCGGGGCGGGGGGCAGGATCCTGCGGCCACCTACGACCCGGATGACTTTACTAGTCCCTCACAGGCCCCCCACGCCGTAACGTAGCAAAACGCAGGCGCGAGTCTGGAATGACAGAAGAATGGAGAGGGATTTTTTTTTTTTTTTTTTTGTATTTTTCTGAAGCCGGAAACGGGGAGAGACAGTCAGACAGACTCCCGCATGCGCCCGACCAGGATCCACCCGGCACGCCCACCAGGGGCGACGCTCTGCCCACCAGGGGGCGATGCTCTGCCCCTCCGGGGCGTCGCTCTGCCACGACCAGAGCCACTCTAGCACCTGGGGCAGAGGCCAAGGAGCCATCCCCAGTGCCCGGGCCATCTTTGCTCCAATGGAGCCTCGGCTGCGGGAGGGGAAGAGAGAGACAGAGAGGAAGGAGAGGGGGAGCGGTGGAGAAGCAGATGGGCGCTTCTCCTGTGTGCCCTGGCCGGGAATCGAACCTGGTTCCCCGCATGCCAGGCTCTACCACTGAGCCAACTGGCCAGGGCTTGGGGAGGGATTATAATGTGTCTATTAAAGTGGGGTGTCCAGCTGCTTGCGAGGCTGGTGGGGTCCCAACAAGCCCCGTCTACAGAAACCCCGCCACGGGACACAGCGATGGTCAGGCTGACAGCATCCCGCGTGTCATTAACGTCAGCTGCGGTTTAACATCAACAGGAGAATGTTTGCAACGGGCACGCAGGATCGTTTCGGCACAGAAGGAATGTTCTGGAATGATCCCAGTGTTGGGCGTGGCCAGAGAGTCATGCCTTAGGGGTGTCTTAGTGCGTGTCCCCCCCCCCCGGGGGGCCAGCCGCTGAGACGGCCCGGTGGGTGCAGAGGGGTCATTCGAAAGGTGGCTCCAGGCGTCACAGCCGAGGACCAGGAGGGAGGGAGGGAGAGGAGCGTGGAGGACAAGGACGGTTGTTTTAGGGGTTCAGTCTTGGCGCGGGACACCGTCGGAGGGGAGGGATGGTTTGGGAAACACCATCGCTGCCCCGTGGCAGGAGGCGGGAGCGTGGGGCCCCTCCGCCCCTGCACCGAGCTCCAGGCTGACCGGCACGGAGACAGGGCCGTTTGAGAAGCTGCGGCTGCCTGCGCAGCTGAGCTCTGGACGGAGCGTCAGGGACCCGCGTCAGGTGCAGCCCGGTGGGGGGAGGGGGCACCAGGCTGGACGCCTTCCCTGAGGTGCGGACCTGGAGCCCCTCGTTTCAGACGCTCGGGACACAAAGGAAGACCGTCTCCATTCCTCCTGCGGCGGTGTCCAGACGAGGAAGGGCCGGGTCTGGGCTGCCGGGCACCCTGAGCGCTCTGCGCTGAGTGCCCCCCATTCAAACGGGACGGCCACAAAGGCCGCACCAGACGTCCTCAGTTGTCACTGTGTCTCTGCAGAACGTCTTAGTGGAGCCACTTTGACATGGAACCCAGCTGCCGTGTCAAAGAAATTATCTTGCATGTCCTGTGCCGACCATCCTTGGACGCTAACGCGGGACAGAATGACCATCGCCCGGCGCTTGAGCAGCCCTGTGTCCCTAAGAGCTGTCTCGGCAGGGACGTGACTGCCGGGTGGACGGCGGACGGAATGAAAACCGACAGCACTGTTTAGCCCCAGCGTCACCATGTCACGTCACCGGCAGCCAGGGCAACACGCCTTCCTGCTGAGGATGTCACGGTCCCCTTCTCTTTCTCATGAACACCCATCGCCTCTGTCCCCGCGCGAGGACACGATGGGGACTTGTGCCTGAATCAGGGCTTCCTGGACAGCTGCTCTTGCTGACGGCCAGTAGACCCTGTGGCCTCTCGTGTTGAGGCGAACCTTCCTTCTGCACAGGAAGAAAGCACTCCCGCCTGACCAGGCGGTGGCGCAGTGGATAGAGCGTCGGACTGGGACGCGGAGGACCCAGGTTCGAGACCCCGAGATCGCCAGCTTGAGCACGGGCTCATCTGGTTTGAGCAAAAGCTCACCAGCTTGGACCCAAGGTCGCTGGCTTGAGCAAGGGGTCACTCGGTCTGCTGTAGCCCCACAGTCAAGGCACATATGAGAAAGCAATCAATGAACAACTAAGGCAGGGGTCCCCAAACTACGGCCCGCGGGCCACATGCGGCCCCCTGAGGCCATTTATCCGGCCCCCACCGCACTTCCGGAAGGGGCACCTCTTTCATTGGTGGTCAGTGAGAGGAGCACATTGACCATCTCATTAGCCAAAAGCAGGCCCGTAGTTCCCATTGAAATACTGGTCAGTTTGTTGATTTAAAGTTACTTGTTCTTTATTTTAAATATTATATTTGTTCCCATTTTGTTCTTTTACTTTAAAATAAGATATGTGCAGTGTGCATAGGGATTTGTTCATAGTTTTTTTTTTTTATAGTCCGGCCCTCCAACGGTCTGAGGGACAGTGAGCTGGCCCCCTGTGTAAAAAGTTTGGGGACCCCTGAACTAAGATGTTGCAACGAGAAATTGATGATTGATGCTTCTCATCTGTCTCCGTTCCTGTCTGTCTGTTCCTCTCTCTGACTCTCTCTCTGTCTCTGTAAAACAAAAAAAAAAAAAAAAGGAAAAAAAGAAAAGAAAGCACTCCACCGTCATTCTGTGAGTGTAAAAAAGTGCCTCCTACACATTCAGCTCACGTGAACAGGGTCCCCCGGGGCCGAATTCCAAAACACGTCCCTTTTCAGAAGTTTAAAAGAGGCCAGCGGAGAGCTTCCCAGCTGTCTTTCTCCTCTCATCTGAAGTCTGGGCGGACATAAAAGGAGCCACTAAAGGGAAAGATTGTTAAAAGGAACGTCTGAAAGATACCGGGCGCCTCCCGCGACCCCGTCCACGGCCCCCGAGTCCTGTGGAACGACGCCTTTTCAAGTTCCCTACAGAAAGGGGAGCCTGCGTCAGAATTCCCCGGTGGTGGTGGTGGGGAGGGGTCAGCCCGGCGAGGACACGGGCAGGACGCCCCCAGCCGGTCCAGATTGGGGGACACACTGGCGTAACTTCCACGGGATTCTTCCCAGCATCCCACGGATAGGGTGGAATTCCCCACGTGTGTGACCGCCATTGCCGACCTCCGCTGACGGAGGTGGCAGGGGGTGGTCACTGGCAGCACGCGGTCCGGACATTCACTGTCCCACAGAAACGCAACAACGGCCAGAAAAATGGGCCATGCAGTGGTGGCGCAGTGGATAAAGCGTCGACCTGGAAATGCTGAGGTCGCCGGATCGAAACCCTGGGCTTGCCTGGTCAAGGCACATATGGGAGTTGATGCTTCCTGCTCCTCCCTCTTTTCTCTTTCTCTTTCTCTCTCTCCTCTCTAAAATGAATAAAATCTTTTAAAAAAAAAACCCATTAAAAATTTAATAAAAAACAACAAAAGAGTCAAGCTACATTTTATAGCATATTTTACATCAAGCGACAGACCCAAACCATTCGGTGCGTAAACAGCATTTTAGAAATTAGTGACATATTTTCCTTCTTTCAAATATTTTTATTTTAGTGAGGAGAGAGATAAAGAGAAAGAGAGGGAGAGAGAGAGAGAGAGAAGGGGGAGGAGCTGGAAGCATCAACTCCCATATGTGCCTTGACCGGTAACCGGAGGTTTCGAACCAGCGACCTCAGCGTTCCAGGTTGACGCTTTATCCCACTGCGCCACCACGGGTCAGCCATGCTTCCTATTCCTCTGCTGGGACCGTTATTGAAATCCGGGGGTGCCACGGGCAGCATTAAACACACATCGCCACTCAAGATGGGATGCCTCCTCGGTGCCAAGCCGCGTGCGGAGGCTGGCGTGCCACCGCGTTGGAGGGCGGAGGGCGGGCGTCCGTGGACAGGGCATGAACACACCACTGCATGCGTGGTGTGGGCAGAGCAACAGCACCAGCAGCGGCTGCTCGGCCGTGAGGGGAACCCTGACAGCGGACCCGGGTGGCTCGTCTAAACGCACGGCCGGAGAAGTCCCCTCAGAAACAGGGACGTGTGTCGCGCCCCCATGGCCGAGTGCCCCCCCCCCGGAGGCTCCCCGTGCTGCGTGTTCAGGATTCGGACCCCCGAGAGGGCGGACAGGCTCCGGTGCGTCCCCGAGACAGACGTGGGCAGGGAAGCTGCCGGGTCAGAATCCGAACGGGCCAGCTGTCCCACCGGCGAGTCCGGCGTTCCTATCAACACTCGGGAAATGCTGAGGACACTTTTCCTACCCCATCGCCTAAACTGCCCGGACGGGAAGAGGCTGCCCCGGGCGCTTCTCCTTGCTGCCAAATCCACACTGCATCTGCCTCTGCAGACGTCTTCTCTTTCACCCCTGGGAAACGCGTCTGTTCCCCGAAAATCCACTCCAAACGGGAGGTTGGCCGCGCGTAGGTCTTTCATTGAGGAAGCAACAACTTCATCCTGGAAAGAAATGTGAAATGGGAAGATTGAGGGCTTATTGCCAGACCAGGCGGTGGCGCAGTGGATAGAGCGTCCGACTGGGATGCGGAGGACCCAGGTTCGAGACTCCTGAGGTCGCCAGCTTGAGCGCGGGCTGATCTGGTTTGAGCAAAGCTCACCGGCTTGGACCCAAGGTCGCTGGCTCGAGCAAGGGGTCACTCTGTGTGCTGTAGCCCCCACGGTCAAGGCACATATGAGAAAGCAATCAATGAACAACTAAGGTGTGGCAACAAAAAACTGATGATTGACGCTTCTCATCTCTCTCTGTTCCTGTCTGTCTGTCCCTGTCTGTCCCTCTCTCTGACTCTCTCTCTGTTTCTGTAAAAAAAAAAAAAAGACTCAGGGTTTGAGAGTCCCTATCTGTTTCCCATGGGACGCTACAGCTTGCCTGCACCGTGCTAATTCCTCAGCGAGGGAAGATGAGTGATGGATGGGGTGGATGCTGTCGGTGCTCCGTCACGCTCACAGTTCGCCCCTGTCCCCAACGGGGACCACTGCCCCGCCGAGGACCCTTCCGGATGCTAGCTAGCCCCCGAGAACCACACCAAAGGCTCCCAGCCCGACGGGAAATACCTGGGACGTCACCTCCCTCCCCTGGGGAGCCCCACAGCCCACGACCGATGTCAGCGTGTCTCCGTGTCCGGTGCCACACGGCAGCCCAGCCCGGATTCCGTGACAGAAGCCATCAGCATGGTCGGGGTGGGTGGGGAATGTGTCCCGAACGCAGCGAGCACAGCGTGTCCTCGCCGGCGATGTCTGTACGTCGAGCAGACGCACAGGACTGTTTGTGGCACAGCGAGAGGCATCCTCACTCGCACACCTGCCGTGCGCAGGCTCGGGGCGCAGGTAGGACTCGGGGTGAGAGAGCAGCCGTCCACGCCTCTCCACGCACCTCGGGCTTCCTCCCAGCGTGGCCGCCTCCGGGCAGCGGGACGTCAAGAGGGATTGTGTCGGCCCTGGCCGGTTGGCTCAGCGGTAGAGCATCGGCCTAGCGTGCGGAGGACCCAGGTTCGATTCCTGGCCAGGGCACACGGGAGAAGCGCCCATTTGCTTCTCCACCCCTCCCCTCCTTCCTCTCTGTCTCTCTCTTCCCCTCCCGCAGCCAAGGCTCCATTGGAGCAATGATGGCCCCGGGCGCTGGGGATGGCTCCTTGGCCTCTGCCCCAGGCGCTAGAGTGGCTCTGGTCACAACATGGCGACGCCCAGGATGGGCAGAGCATCGCCCCCTGGTGGGCAGAGCGTCGCCCCTGGTGGGCGTGCCGGGTGGATCCCGGTCGGGCGCATGCGGGAGTCTGTCTGACTGTCTCTCCCTGTTTCCAGCTTCAGAAAAATGCAAAAAAAAAAAAAAAAGAGGGATTGTGTCAGCTTGTCAACCAGGGAGAGCGGCTCTGGCCACTTACGATGCAACGTGCAAGGCCACATAGCGTCCAGCCAGCCCATGCCAAGGGGACATCGACACTCTCCCGTGACACAGCACCTCACACTACTCTGAACAAGGAGGAAACACGCAGACAGAAGACACCCAGGGTCGGCGAGGACACGGAGAATCCGGAACCCGCGGGTGTCGCCGGCGGGGATGAAACACGGGCGTGGCTTCTGCGGGAACCAGTTCACCGGTTCCCCAACTAATGAAGACAAGGGCGGCCGTGGGGTCCAGCCAGCCGCCCTCTGGGTCTGTGCCCAGAATGAACACAAGCTGCACCCCCACATTCGGAGGCTTATTATTCGCAGTGGCCCACGGGTGCGGGCGCCCTGGGAACGCAGGGACTGAGGCGCGGAGAAACGGGATGCGGTGGGAACACGCAGCTGAGCCTCTCTGAGCCTTCCCTAGGGGGGGGGGGCGTCTGAGGACCACAGGGCGGGACAGCGGGGACAGGCTCTGGGCCCCCCCAAAGTGAGTGCCCAGCACAGAAACAAAAATGTGGAGTGAGTTTGGACACGTGGGGTCCGTGCAGGCGTCAGATTCCCAGCGACGGAGAGTCCATGGCGGGCGTCAGGACCTCGAGGAGGGGGCTGGGTGATGGGGGCAGAGTTTCCTCCCGTCTGGCAGGATGAAGCCGGCGTGGGGGTGGCCGGCGGTGCAGGCTGAGCCCCCCCCCCCCGAGCGTGTGCGCCCGGGGCCACGGAGCTCCGTGGGGGAGACGGCCCCCAGGACACAGGTCACGGGGTGTGCACTTGCCCAGGGGTGTCTCTGCGAGGCACGGGACGGCGCTTTCCCTGTGTTCCCTTCGTGGAGGCCAGCACGGTTCTCTCGGCGGTCCAGGACGGAGGACGCCGCGTGGGGCCCCCTTGGCGGGAAGCGCATCTTCCTGGATCGTCTTCTGCGTTTGACCGCCGCCGAGACGTCCAAGAGCCACATGGTGGCAGGGCCACACGGCGGGCTGGGCAGCAGGAGGAGACACCTCTGCCCCAGATCGGGGCCCAGCCCTGCGCACGGGAGGCGTGGGCTGCAATCAGACCCTCTCTGTCTGTCTGTCTGTCTGTGTGTCCGTCTGTTGTGTCCCCAGAGTCCTCCATCCATTGATCTACGTCCGCAGACTCCGGGACCCAGGCAACCCTTTTGGGGGGAGTCTGGCCTGACAGGGACGGGAAGATGGGGGCGCATCTATTAGAAATCAAAAGGGCCGTGGAATCTCAGATCTCCGCAGGAAGGCACCTTGAAACGTGAGTCTTTCATCGGTGCCGCGTCTGAGGCCCCCGAGGGGCGCCCGCCGCTCACACGGGCTGTCTCCTCACTCAGCCGTCCCCTTCCGGAGCCCGCCCGCGCCAGCCACGTTCCCTGTGACGGGCGGGCGGCTGCGAATAATGGAGCCCCCAGCTGGGGGACACAGGGGAGCCCCTGAGGGGGGGAAGCAGTGCTGACCGTCAGCTTCCAGGCGGCCACTGTCCTCACGTCCTTGGCTCCGGGAGGCTGCCCTGGAAACGGACGGACGTCGCAATGTCAGCCCCCGGGAACGCCCACACGAACCAACGGGGCTGAGCCGGGTCACCCAGGGCCCGCCTGTGGCCATTGCTCCCGGGGCAGCCGCCACAGAGACCGCCAGCTGGGTGGCTTGCCAACTGGGTTGGTTGGGTTTTGGAGGCGAAAAGTCTGACCTTGAGGTGTCTTTCTGGGGCTGGTCAGGGCTGAGGGCTACGGGGGACATTCTGTCCCCGCCACTGTGCTGGGCTAGTGCCCATTGTCCGTTCCTTCCGCGAGTCGCACGTCTGTCCGTGAAAGTGTTCTATCCCCCCTCTGACAGAAGTAATATCAAGTTACAGCCCAAGCCAACGACCTCACCTTTACTTAATTACCTCGATAAAGACCCCGTTTCCATCTGACCAGGCGGTGGCGCAGTGGATGGATAGAGCGTCGGACTGGGATGCGGAGGACCCAGGTTCGAGACCCCGAGGTCGCCAGCTTGAGCATGGGCTCATCTGGTTTGAGCAAAGCTCACCAGCTTGAGCCCAAGGTCACTGGCTTGAGCAAGGAGTCACTCAGTTTGCTATAACCCCCGGGTCAAGGCACATAATAGAAAGCAATTAATGAAGAACTAAGGAGCCGCAATGAAGAATTGATGCTTCTCATCTCTCTCCCTTCCTCTCTATCTGTCCCTGTCTGTCCCTCTCTCTGTCCTCTCTGTCTGTCCCTGTCTGTCCCTCTCCCTGTTTCTATTACAAAAAAGGAGACCCTATTTCTAAGGAAAGTCACACGCACCGCACAGCACTGGGAGTTAGACCGTGTGTGAACTTTCTTTGCCTGTGTGTAGAAAGGGAGAGACACAATTTTATCCACAGCCACGTACGTACGCTGCCCAGGCTGAGCCGCCCAAAACCCATAGGCTCACTCCCAAGTCCGTCACACAAGCTTCACACATTATTTTGGATGAAATACAGTCAGTAGGAAGACAAAGGGGAGTTCAGTTTTCTCACTTAACAGCAGAGAATCCTCTTCGGGACACAGCCGTCCAACGTCACACAGGGATGTCCTCTTGGTGTGTCCCCTCAGCCAGCCTGCGGGAATTCGAAGAAGATCCTGGGACCCTTCCCTGCGTGAAAACTCCACTCTGTGCCCTCCATGAAGGGAACACCCCCCGGCCGGGTCTGCACACAGCTGGCTTGGCCGCGTCCCGCGGGAAGAAACGTCCTAAACCCACTAGAAAGACCGTCATTCGAGACTCAGAAACACAAAGGATGCCGCATGTGACTTTTCTCTGTCTGTCTCTCTCTATGTGTGTGTGTGTGTGTGTGTGTGTGTGTGTGTGTGTGTGTGTGTCAACGCTCTGACTTACCATCTACGAAGACTGGGGTTCATTCCCGCCTTGGACGTCTAACCTCACACAGTTTTCAACCAGGTCCTCTGGGCCCCTGAATCTGCGCCCTCCTCGCTTCCAAGATGAAGAATGAGTGAGAAATCCAGGCTTCTCCTCGGCCCCGGGACACTGCAAAAGCCGTGGGCAGATGCCACATACATATTACCGTCACTCTGTGTGAGGTCACATCAGCTGCCAGGGGCCGTTGTTAGGTCATCGCCGGCGTTTCCCTGGCGATGCAGAAGCCAGTTGTCACCCAGACTGATGGGGGCACTGTTTGTTCCCGTTCACTGCCCTTGCGTCAAAGCGCATGATGTCCTGACAGACGACAGTACACCACCCTTCTTCCACCACGCACGGCACTCATCAGAAAACTTACAGTGTAAACACCGGGGGCAGAATTCCACTCAGTGTTCTGTTTAGGACACTTTCCGCCCCAAACCGAGAGCGTATAGAGCAGGGGTCGGGGACCTTTTTGGCTGAGAGAGCCGTGAACACCGCATTTTTTTTTTCTTTTTTCTTTTTTTGTATTTTTCTGAAGCTGGAAACGGGGAGAGACAGTCAGACAGACTCCCGCATGCGCCCGACCAGGATCCACCCGGCACGCCCCATGGGCGACACTCTGCCCACCAGGGGGCGATGCTCTGCCCACCAGGGGGCGATGCTCTGCCCCTCTGGGGCGTCGCTCTGTTGCAACCAGAGCCACTCCAGCGCCTGGGGCAGAGGCTAAGGAGCCATCCCCAGCGCCCGGGCCATCTTTGCTCCAATGGAGCCTCAGCTGCGGGAGGGGAAGAGAGAGACAGAGAGGAAAGAGAGGGGGAGAGGTGGAGAAGCAGATGGGCGCTTCTCCTGTGTGCCCTGGCCGGGAATCGAACCCGGGACTTCCGCACGCCAGGCCGACGCTCTACCACTGAGCCAACTGGCCAGGTCCGAACACCAAATATTTTATTTTATTTTATTTTATTTTATTATTTTATTTTTTTTAGAGAGGAGAGGGAGAGAGAGAGGAGAGACAGAGAGAGAGAAGGAGGGGGAGGAGCTGGAAGCATCAACTCCCATATGTGCCTTGACCAGGCAAGCCCAGGGTTTCAAACCGGCGACCTCAGCATTTCCAGGTCGACGCTTTATCTCACTGCGTCACCACAGGTCAGGCTACCAAATATTTTAAAATGTAATTCCGTGGAAGCCATACGACGACCCATGGACGTGACGCATTATCCAATAAAAATGTGGTGTTGTCCCGGAGGACAGGTGTGATTGGCTCCAGCCACCCGCAACCATGAACGTGAGCGGTAGGAAATGAATGGATTGTAATACATGAGAATGTTTTCTATTTTTAACATTATTTTTTTTATTAAAGATTTGTCTGCGAGCCAGATGCAGCCATCAAAAGAGCCACACCTGACTCGCAAGCCATGGGTTCCCGACCCCTGATATAGAATCACAGACGCTGATGAGGCAGTGGACCTCTTGTCCGCATTTTGGGGTCACGGTCCGTGACAGGTTTGAGAAAGGCATACACAGGAAGGAGTCAAGACAGAGAGCAGATCACCCTACAAAACCAGAACCACCTTCTCCCTGGCCCGGTCCTGAAGGCGTTTGCTCTACTTGTATAATGGCAGCATCGCTGTAGAAAGAAAAATAAGGTGCATACCATATATCAGCTATACCACGGATACGGCCATTTTCCAGAACAAAACAAATAAAACTCAAAAGTGAGATGGATTTTCAGTTTTCTTGCAGTTTGCCATCACGTGTCTAGGAATGTAGGAAATGACTTTTTTTAAAAAAAAATTAATTTTAATGGGGTGACATTGATAAATCAGGGTACCTATGTTCAGAGAAAACTTCTCTAGGTTATTTTGACATTTGATTATGCTGCATTCCCATCACCCAAAGTCCAATTGTCTCCCGTCACCTTCTCTAACTGGTTTTCTTTGTGCCCCTCCCCTCCCCCAACCCCCTCCCCAGAAATGACTTTTTTTTTTTTTTTTTTTTTTTTTTTCATTTTTCTGAAGCTGGAAACAGGGAGAGACAGTCAGACAGACTCCCGCATGCGCCCGACCGGGATCCACCCAGCACGCCCACCAGGGGCAACGCTCTGCCCCCCAGGGGGCGATGCTCTGCCCATCCTGGGCGTCACCATATTGCGACCAGAGCCACTCTAGCGCCTGAGGCAGAGGCCACAGAGCCATCCCCAGCGCCCGGGCCATCTTTGCTCCAATGGAGCCTCGGCTGCGGGAGGGGAAGAGAGAGACAGAGAGGAAAGCGCGGCGGAGGGGTGGAGAAGCAGATGGGCGCTTCTCCTGTGTGCCCTGGCCGGGAATTGAACCCGGGTCCTCCGCACGCTAGGCCGATGCTCTACCGCTGAGCCAACCGGCCAGGGCCAGAAATAACTTTTTAATCATGCATACATCTTCTCCAATGCTTGTAGTTCAAATGTATTTTTTTTCTGTTATTTTTCTTTTGTTTTGGTTTAAAACCTAATGTGCCTTCAGTCGGACATGTGGTCCACGTGGTATTAACAATCCCCGTGCCTGGCCGGCGGTCTCTAACCGTTTAAACAAACAGCGATCGTGAAATATTATACTTATGCAAATAGGAACCCACTCTCCTGGCATCATTTGCATTAAGTGGAACTATTTCCCAGCCAATATATTCAAAGGGTATTTCATTTTAAACCCATATTATCACAGGTTTTTGTTTTTTTTTTTCCTCTAGAAATAGGCCTCTCTATACAGAAGCGGTCTCCTTTATTAATTCACACGGAACCGTCCGTGGGCTGGTCACTGACGATCCGAAGGCAGGGCGGGTCGAGACTCCGGGTGCCAGCACGGAGAACACAGATGAACTGCTTCTTTGGAAGATAACGATGTGAAAAAAAAAAAAAAATGTTAATTTTTTTAAAAAAAGAAATCTTCAAAAGCGCGACGGAAGAGAGAAATCATTTTCCTCTGGGCTACGACAGGCACTTGTGACCCCAGAGATTCTTGGAAGTGACACACTTCTCCTCTGAGTGGGAGTCATCGTTTCATCTTTATTTCGGCACGGATGGGGGCCCTCGTTTCTTCGCTCGTTAAGACGGGCTTTTCTGCTGTGCGGGCCACTGCAACGCCAGGGCGGGAGAGGTACTAAATCCCGGACACGGACAGTGGAGCAAGGACCAGGAAAGCCCTGCTGTCCTTCAGGGTCACGGGAAGCTGGGCCACTTAGAACCCCGTCATTCGGCGCCCGTGTTGACCGACGGAATGCCTCTGGTTGATGACACCCCCCCACGCCCACCCACTGTGCAGCAAATGACACCTGTGGACATTTGACACAGACCTTTGCTGCATTGGGGTTGATCCTCCCGTAATGAAGATCACTAATCATTAGAGAAATGCAAATTAAAACCACAATGAGGCCTGACCTGTGGTGGCGTAGTGGATAAAGCATCGACCTGGAAATGCTGAGGTCGCCGGTTCGAAACCCTGGGCTTGCCTGGTCAAGGCACAAATGGGAGTTGATGCTTCCAGCTCCTACCCCCTGTCTCTCTCTCCGTCTCTCTCTCTCTCCCTCCCTCTCTTCTCTCTAAAATGAATAAATAAAATAAAATTTAAATTTAAAAAACCCACAATGAGATATCAGCTCATCAACAGAACAACACAGAATAAGTGCTGGCGAGGATGTGGAGAAAAGGGAATCCTCCTGCACTGCTGGTGGGAATGCTGACTGGTGCAGCCTCTGTGGAAAACAGTATGGAGATTCCTCAAGAAATTAAATATCAAACTGCCTTTTGACCCAGCCATCCCACTGTTAGGACTATACCCCAAGAACACCATAGAACTGTTTCAAAAGGAGAAATGCACCCCCATGTTTATAGCAGCATTGTTCACAATAGCAAAGATCTGGAAACAGCCCAAGTGTCCGTCAGAGGACGAGTGGATTAAAAAGCTTTGGTACATATATACTATGGAATACTACTCAGCCATAAGAAATGATGACATCGGCCTGACCAGGTGGTGACACAGTGGATAGAGCATCGGGCTGGGATGCCGAGGACCCAGGTTCGAGACCCCGAGGTTGCCAGCTTGAGCGTGGGCTCATCTGGTTTGAGCAAAGCTCACCAGCATGGACCCAAGGTCGCTGGCTGGAGCAAGGGGGTCACTCAGTCTGCTGTAGCCCCCCGGTCAAGGCACATATGAGAAAGCAATCAATGAACAAGTAGGGTGTCGCAACAAAAAACTGATGATTGATGCTTCTCATTCTCTGTTCCTGTCTGTCTGTCCCTGTCTATCCCTCTCTCTGACTCTCTCTCTGTCTCTGTAAATAAATAAATAAATTAATTAAATAAAAATTAAAAAAATGATGACATCGGATCATTTACAACAACATGGATGGACCTTGATAACATTATACTGAGTGAAATAAGTAAATCAGAAAAAACTAAGAACTATATGAATCCATACATAGATGGGACATAAAAATGAGACTCAGAGACATGGACAAGAATGTGATGGTAACAGGGGGTGGGGGAGAGGGGTGGGGAGGGGGCGAGGAAGGACAGAGAGGGGTTGGGGGAGGGGAGGGGCACAAGAAAACCAGATAGAAGGTGACGGAAGACAATTTGTCTTTGGGTGAGGGGTATGGAACATAATCAATGTCAAAATAATCTGGAGATGTTTTCTCTGAACACCCTGATTGATCAGTGTCACCCCATTAAAATAAAATAAAAAAGCCACAAGATTCTGTGACAGAGGGAAACAGAGGTCAAACATATCGCCCGATGGACTTTGAGCTCTTGTTGGTCTTTGTGTTCAAGACGGGCCGGGGTGGATTTCCGGAAGGAACCCGTCCTGGATGGTTCTTCGAACGCTTACAAAGTCTTGACGGCCTCACGGTCAAGTAGGGACTATCAAGGGATCCACCTCTCACGGGCTGCGGAGGTAACCGTTTATCTGAAAGCGGTGTATTCTGACCGACCAGCGTCACCCAATGACATTCCATTTCTAAATTCAGTACAAGATATGAGCGTCCCTCTGCACCTTGCTGTCCGATTTGGGGACAGCAGTCTGACAAGAGTGGGGGCGCACTCGCCTTTGGGGGAAGAGGCCGCCAGACACAGGACATTAGGGCCGTGGGTTCTGAAGAGTCAGGACGATTGAGGTCAGACCCGAGCTCAGAGGCATGGCGGACGGTCCTGCCCAAACCTCGTCAGTTCTCCAGAAAACATGGCAACGGCACCAGGATGCCCCAAATGCCTTCCGTGTTGAGAGAGGGCACCATCATTCCAAGGTTTTCATCATCGTTATGCGATTAATGGCAGTTTGGAATGAAGACCGTGTCGTCTGGTTGCCCAAGACGAAAGAGGCCGGGGGTGGGGGGTGGGGGTGGGGAAGGCCGTGCCTACCCAACACCTGAGCCCACAGGTGTCCCGGGGTCCCATCAGCCCTGGCCCCCCGTCAGCTGCAGGCCAGGGAAGCAAGCCCTTCAGGAAGCGAAGGCACAGACCCAGACGGGACCCATGGCTTCCTCTCCACTCACCTCCCCGTTATCTTCCAGCCAGACGCACGGGCGGGCTGCCCAAGTCACCGCGCTTTCCTACAGGAGAAGGCTGTGAGCACACACAGGAAAGCCACTGGTATTGGTTTTGTTCCAGGCTCCCGCTCCTCAAGGGGAACAACTCCGGCTACCTTGTAAAAGCTAAATCAGGGGGTGCCGCACGGTATCTGTCGGGGGCCCACGGGGGAGGGGGGAGGAGTCTTGGCCACGTGGACCACGTGGTCTCTGTAGCAACTATGGTACCTTTCGGCGCGGGCGTGAGGCAGGCTTAGACGGCACATACCTGATGGCCGGCAAAACGTCACTCAGGGACACTGAAATTCCAACCGTTCCAATATATGAAACGACTGTCCTTCGCTCGTGGGCAGGAACGTGGAAAGCGGAAATCTATTCATCTTAAATTAAGACTCTCGGAGGGTTCTCTCTTGCGACAGCGCCCAGGTAAAGGTCCTCTCTAGCCCTTCCTCAAAGCCTGCCCCTCACCGGCTGCTGAAGACCCAGCTCTCTGTGAAGACTGTCTAACCCCTTCCATTCCTTCCCAAGGAATTTATCATGGTCCTGTCCAGTTGGCTCAGTGGTAGAGCATCAGCCCAGCGTGTGGATGTCCCAGGTTCGATTCCCAGCCAGGACACACAGGAAAAGTGCCCATCTGCTTCTCCACCCCTCCCCCTCTCCTTCCTCTCTGTCTCTCTCTTCCCCTCCCGCAGCCATGGCTTGATTGTTCCGAGCACATCTGCCCTGGGCGTTGAGGATGGCTTCATGGATCCTCCACCTAAGGTGCTAAAAATAGCTCAGTTGGGAGCATGGCCACAGATGAGCAGAGCATCGGCCCCAGATGGGGGTTGCTGGGTGCATCCCGGTCAGGGTGCATGCGGGAATCTGTTTCTCTTTCCCTTCCTCTCACTTGGAAAGGAAGAAAAAGTAATTAATCCCATCTGGCGTGATTCAGACTACTCCCTTTATGGGGACAATTGAAGAAGGAGCCGTCGTTGTTTGACAGCTCAAGCCACCGGGCTATGTCCCTGCCTCTTTCTCCACAACGTTGTCTTCATGACAGATACCTCAGAAAATGACCGTGAGCACGAAACACAGAGCATGCACTCAGAACATTGGATACTGTTGTGACCTCAGTTAGAAACTGAGAAAGTGGAGCTGGGAGGGTGATGGTGAGTTGTCACCGCACGCAAGGACCTGGGTGACCGGGTGGTTCTGAACCGATCCCGCCCGTCCACGGTCAAGCCGACTGTCACATCACGTGTAAACGCCCTTTCTGGATGAAAGATGCTCCAACGGTCAAGACACGCTTCCCTCTCAGAAGTCTGCAACTTCGGGCTCTGGAGGGAAAAGGAAGATGTATGTTCTCTTCGATTTCTGGTTCATACACGAGGCCGTCTGCCCTCCAGGGGACATCTGGTAATGAGGGCAAACCTTCTTGGCTGTCACCGTGGAGGAGGGGTGCTCTTAATAGCCTGCACTGCATAGCACAGGGCCCGCACTCAAGAGACACCTTCCCCAAGTGACAATAGGAACAAGGTTAAGAATCCTCTCCTAGACTGGGGGGTGGAGGGTGAGGTGGACAGGAAAAAGAGAGAGAGAAAGGCAGGAAGAGAGGCAGAGAGAAGAAAATGCCTGACCGGGTAGTGGCGCAGTGGCTAGAGCATTGGACTGGGATGCGGAGGACCCAGGTTCAAGACCCCCAAGGTCGCCGGCTTGAGTGCAGGCTCACCAGCTTGAGCGAGGGGTCACTGGCTTGAGCGTGGGATCATAGCCATGACCTCATGGTCATTGACTTGGGCCCAAATGTCGCTGGCTTGAAGCCCAAGGTCGCTGGCTTGAGCAAGAGGT
This sequence comes from Saccopteryx bilineata, assembly GCF_036850765.1. Taxonomy (NCBI): domain Eukaryota; kingdom Metazoa; phylum Chordata; class Mammalia; order Chiroptera; family Emballonuridae; genus Saccopteryx; species Saccopteryx bilineata. Next base: position 144,212,455 of record NC_089502.1, on the reverse strand, counting down.
CACTCTCTCTACTGTAGCCCCTGCGGTCAAGGCACATATGAGAAAGCAATCAATGAACAACTAAGGGTGCCACAACAAAGAATTGATGCTTCTCATCTCTCTCCTTTTCTGTCTGTCTGTCTCTGTCTCTGACTCTCTCTGTCTCTGTCAGAAAAAAAAAAGAAAGAAAGAAAAAGAAAACCCCTACTCTTCTGTCTAAGTCAGGGGTCCCCAAACTACGGCCCGTGGGCCACATGCGGCCCCCTGAGGCCATTTATCCGGCCCCCACCACACTTCTCGAAGGGCACCTCTTTCATTGGTGGTCAGTGAGAGGAGCATAGTTCCCATTGAAATACTGGTCAGTTTGTTGATTTAAATTTACTTGTTCTTTATTTTAAATATTGTATTTGTTCCTGTTTTGTTTTTTTACTTTAAAATAAGATATGTGCAGTGTGCATAGGGATTTGTTCATAGTTTTTTTTTATAGTCTGGCCCTCCAACGGTCTGAGGGACAGTGAACTGTCCCCCTGTGTAAAAAGTTTGGGGAACCCTGCTCTAAGTAGATCTTTCGGGCAGTTAAGCCACTTTTTGCTCTTGGATTTCTATGTCCTGGAAGCAGCTGTTTTCTCTTTTTAAAGAGGAGGCTCATCAGTAAGGACACGACATCAGTAAGGACCCGAGGGTATACCAGATGACCAACAATCGTGGACTTGCTCCATAAGAGCAGATGTGGGTGCAGAACCAACCCAGGGACTTAGGTCTCAGCAGCTGGACCAGTGCTACTACGGCCGCAGCGGTCTCTGTCTCCTGGGAAGAGATGACGTCAGATCAGAACAGATGCAAACCCAGGGTCAGACCTATTGGGGACCTGGTCCCTACCGCCCACTAGTGGACGGTCCAGCTTTCACGGTGGGCCAATCGCGGCGCCGTTTGGTTGCGCGGTAGGGACCAGGTTGACCAGCACTGCAAAAGTGGGCGGTTTTTATAAAAAGTTTGACGACCCCTGCCGGGGACAGCCAGATCACTGAGCGGAGGCCCATGCACAGCCCAGGGTGGGAGGGAGACTTCCTACGACGGGCCGTCCGCAGGTACGGGAGTGAGTACGGATTCAGAACCGGACCCTGTGTCGCCTCCTCGTGGGTGTGGTTACTGGACACTGTGTTGCTCCGTCAGGGCCACGGGCCTGTCTAGTGTCTCTAACTCTGTTACAAACTCATGGAAGGAAACAGCGGCCCTTCCACGCAGGCGTGTGCTCCCAGGGGCCCGGTGGGGCTGGCCTCAGGGTCGAACCCGTTTGATAACGCCCTCCCTGACCAGGATTTCCCACTCACTGGAAGGCGGGGGCCACCGCCTTCCAGAGAGTCACGCGACACTCGAAACTTCAAAGTCAAAAGAAAACACTGCATCAAAGAAATGCAGTTGGTAAATTGAACCTTATCTACATAATTTATATTAAAACATAATGTTAAATAATTAAAAAAAAAATGAACCCAAAACTTCAAAGTCAGTGGGTAGCTCGCCTCACGCTCGCTACATAACTCCATCTAAATCAGTGGTTCTCAACCTTTCTTTTTTTTTTTTTTTTTGTATTTTTCTGAAGCTGGAAACAGGGAGAGACAGACTCCCGCATGCACCCGACCAGGATCCACCCGGCACGCCCACCAGGGGCAACGCTCTGCCCACCAGGGCATCGTTCTGCCGCGACCAGAGCCACTCCAGCGCCTGGGGCAGAGGCCAAGGAGCCATCCCCAGCGCCTGGGCCATCTTTGCTCCAATGGAGCCTTGGCTGCGGGAGGGGAAGAGAGAGACCGAGAGGAAGGAGGGGGGTGGTGGAGAAGCAAATGGGCGCCTCTCCTATGTGCCCTGGCCGGGAATCGAACCCGGGTCCCCCGCACGCCAGGCCGACGCTCTACCGCTGAGCCAACCGGCCAGGGCCAGTTCTCAACCTTTCTAATGCCGTGAACCCCGCAATACAGTTCCTCATGTGGCGGTGACCCCAAACCAAAAAATAATTTTGGTGGCTACTTCATGACTGTCATTTTGCTACAGTTATGATTCGGAATGTAAATACCTGATAGGCATTATGTATTTTCCGATGGCTTTAGGAGACCCCGCCGGGGTCGCCACCCACAGGTTGGGAACCGCTGATCTAAATAGAAGAGGTCACCGTATTCCTGCATAGACCGCAGCCCGGGCGCAGACGGGGTGTGTGATTGGAGAATTGGAAGGGTGTCTGGGGAATAGGGAGCCGGTCTGTCGGAGAGCGGGAGCTGAACACAGGCTGAGAAGTGCTCTTACTCTGAACCTTCCGGGTTACGATACACTAACCTCCTCTGGCCCCCAGCTCTGTGAGCATGTGAGATTCACCACCACTGGGGTATGCCTTCCCACCCAGGAGTCGATGCTCTGCCCATCTGGGGCCATGCTCCCAACTGAGCTATTTTTAGCACCTGAGGCAGAGGATCCACCCAGCCATCCTCAACGCCCAGGACAGATGTGCTCGGAACAATCAAGCCATGGCCGTGGGAAGCTAAGAGAGATGGAGAAAGAGAAGGGTGATGGGTGTGGTGTGGAGAAGCAGATGGGCGCTTCTCCTGTGTGCCCTGCCCGTGCATTTTCCTGGCTTACACACACACACACACACACACACACACACACACACCCATACGCCATTGCCGTGGATATCTGGGCCAGCAAACGTGGGGCTGGGGTCCCCCCTCACGGATACACACGTTGTGCTGAGCCCTAACTGAGGCACCTTCTGTGGTGCGTCCCCCCAAAGCGTTCAGTCCGCCTGTGCCCTTCCGTTCAACCCTCACGTGCCCAGACTTCCTGGGCAACCGAGAGCCGTTCTGGCAAACAAGGGACACCATGCAAAAGTGAACAAGTAAATGAACACATAGATTCTCTAAACGAGCTGATGCTCCCGCAGTGGGACTAGGTTTACTAAGAGGGTCGACGCTCAGCATGTTTCACTCGGCTCTTTCCCTTCTGTGTCCCCTTTTCTTCCCTTCCTGGGATGTGGATGTGATGTCTGGAAGTCCGGCAGCCGTCCTGTGGCCATGAGGCCGACAGCCACGTGATGCGGATGGAGAAGCATTAAGAGAAATGAAGCTTGGGCAGCTGATGACAGGCTGAACCAGCCCTGCCCACCCTGATCTCGTCTGCTGGTCACCGGTGCGGCTGACGCTTTGATCCGATTGCGACGTGTTTCATTCAGAAGCCTGTGTACTTTGCAGAAACGCGAGGGGGTGACTTGCTGCACTTCCACGGTTCCCCTGACTCTGACCCAGTGCTCTCATTCCGCGCTAACAGAGTAACATTAAAAACAAGGCGGCAATGGGCCTGACCTGTGGTGGCGCAGTGGATAAAGCGTCGACCTGGAAATGCTGAGGTCGCCGGTTCGAAACCCTGGGCTTGCCTGGTCAAGGCACATATGGGAGTTGATGCTTCCAGCTTCTCCCCCCTTCTCTCTCTCTCTCTCTCTGTCTCTCTCTCTCCCTCTCTCTCTCCTCTCTAAAATGAATAAAAAATAATAATAAAAAGCAAGGCGACAATGAATAAAATGATCATTTCCATGTCTGCACAGAGTGTTTCCAGGAAAATGAAAGAAGAAAATATACAGGATCCAAACGAAAGAAAGAAAGAAACACCTACCATTTTGTCGTTTCTGTGTTGACAGGAACACAGGCGTAAATTAAAATGCGTCAGCCACGTGCAAGAGGTGAACAGAATCGCCAGGTTTCTCTTGATTTGACGTTTTATTGATAGTATTGATAGCGCACCAGGCGTGATGTGATGTGAAAGAAAACTTCCTACATCTCGCCGACAAATTAGCGAGTGTGGGAACAGCAGGTTCGTCGACAGGTAGCCGAAAAGTAAGAGAAATCGTTGAAATAATCTTGTCTAGAAAGAAAGTCGTGGTGGCGTACAATGACAGGAGGTCTGTGCATTTCCGACGTACAATTCCCACTCGTCCGCATGGGACACGCCGCGCGTGGCTTCGCTTGGGTGTGGGGCGGCTTTGCGATGACTTGCGTGTGTGTGTGTGACTTCCTGGGACGCTTGTCTCGTGAGCGCTCTCCTGAGTGGACAATGTCACATGAAGTGAAGAAAGGTCCCTAAAGACGATGGTGGCTTGGGTGTTGCAGACAAACACAGAGGGAAGACACACAGAAGGTGCATCCTGTACGGCAGGGGTCCCCAAACTACGGCCCGCGGGCCGCATGCGGCCCCCTGAGGCCATTTATCCGGCCCCCACCGCACTTCCAGAAGGGGCACCTCTTTCATTTGTGGCTGGTGAGAGACGCAAAGCATGGCATCGCTCACATACAGTACTACTTCCAGTGACGTGGGATGCACGCCTCACGGCTCCGGAAGGACGTCACATCACTTGTTACATCTAGCAGTGACAAATATGGAACCAGACATTGACCATCTCATTAGCCAAAAGCAGGCCTGTAGTTCCCATTGAAATACTGGTCAGTTTGTTGATTTAAATTTACTTGTTCTTTACTTTAAATATTGTATTTGTTCCTGTTTTGTTTTTTTTTTACTTTAAAATAAGATATGTGCAGTGTGCATAGGGATTTGTTTATAGTTTTTTTTATAGTCTGACCTTCCAATGGTCTGAGGGACAGTGAACTGGCCCCCTGTGTAAAAAGTTTGGGGACCCTTGCCCTACGGGCTCCCATATTTCTCAGGGATCATTCCTGAAGGGGGGACCACCGTCCCCACGGTCGGACCGCTGTCCCCCTATTTCTAACCAGCGTCACAGTGAGACCTTCTGTCAGGACCATTTTCCGTCCTCCGCTGGGCCTCCCGAGGGCCCGTGAATTACGAATGAGGCCGGAGACAGCAGCCTGACCCATGCAGCATTGACTTCCCTTCGAGTCTCTAACATCCTTCAGACAGCTCCGTGCCGACAGACACAGAAGGGGTGATTGCACCAGGGAGAGAGACAGGAGTAGAAAACGTGCAGCCCCTTCTGAATGCCACAAGCACTAACCGCTCCTTCCAATCAGAGGCGGATAAAGGTTGGCAGAGGCCCTGGGCGCAGAAGAAAATATTGAGCCCTTTAAAAAAAGAGAGAGAGGCCCTGGCGGGTTGGCTCAGTGGTAGAGCGTTGGCCTGGCATGCGGAAGTCTCGAGTTCGATTCCCGGCCAGGGCACACAGGAGAAGCGCCCATCTGCTTCTCCACCCCTCCCCCTCTCCTTCCTCTCTGTCTCTCTCTTCCCCTCCCGCAGTCAAGGCTCCATTGGAGCAAAGTTGGCCCGGGCGCGGAGGATGGCTCCATGGCCTCTGCCTCAGGTGCTAGAATGGCTCTGATTGTGGCAGAGCGGCACCCCAGATGGGCAGAGCATTGCCCCCTGGTGGGCGTGCCGGGTGGATCCCGGTCGGGCGCATGTGGGAGTCTGTCTGACTGCCTCCCTGTTTCCAACTTCAGAAAAATACAAAAAAAGAAAAAGAGGGGGGGGGGACAGGGAAAATAAAGATACACGTTCACCCTATTTTTATAGAAGTAAAAAGTATCACGGACTATGCATGTTAACATGGCAAATAGAAATCCAAACTGGGTGTCGTTAGAAAAACATGCCGGTTTGGGGTTTTGCGGGGCCCTTCGGAAGTTAGGGTCTGGGGCGCCCGCCCACCATGAAATCCGCCTCTGACTCTGATTCACAAGCAGATGGAGCCTCCTCCCGAGCTCTGTGGCATTGCCGCTCGTGGGGTTTACCTCTGTGCCCTCATGAAATCGGCCACAGAACTGGGAGGACTTTTCAACCCAAAGGAACCATGTCAAAGGGACGGATCCTAAAAACGGAGGTTTCTCTCTGAGCGCCTAGAGTCTCCCATGTTCTCAGCATCATTGAAGCTTCATCCCGACTCTGGGGTTCTGAGAGGGTCCCCCCCCAGTCCCCGGATCCCCCTGTCTCCCAATAGGACTCCCAGATTCGTCTCTGCAGATACACCGATCCCAGCCCTGAGTTCCAGGAAGGCATTGCCACGCCTGTATGACGGCGTCCCTGGGACCTGACCGCTGAATGGGACAGGCAGCCCAACGTGAGACCCCTAACCTGTGGGCTGGCTCCGGCTCTCCAGGTGCTCAGCTGCACACCCGCCTGCCACGTTCACTTCCCCCCGTCCCACCCCGACATCCCTCACCCCATCGGCGAGGAGACCCATCACGGACAGACGGACGAGCAGAGTCGAACGGCTTGTCGCCCCCGTCCTGACACCGCCGGGACCTGTCCACCCCGCTCTCTGCTCCGGGTCACGGCGAGCCTCCCCAGCCCGGTCCTCTCTGTGGACCATGGTCGCCCCTGCCCCCCACCCCCTCACCCCGGGCAGCCCGCTGAGCTGTGAACTCAGCGTGCAGAATCTGGGCACATGCCTCGCACAGCTGGCTCCACGCCGGCTCAGGCTGAGAGCCTCTGGAGTGTTCCACCCCTCAAGTCCGGTCCCTCACGCCGTCTTGGACGCATACCCTGGCACTGACACCGCCCGTCCTCCATCGCTGGCCCCCCAAACGCACCCCAACACCCACAGGACCTCCCTTTCGGTTCCGTCAGGCCCCTGCCCCTTCCCCAGCTCCGGGACTGCCTCCCCGTCCCCCGGACGCCTTGTGCAAAACTCCCACCAGCCCCGAGACACCCTGTTCTCGCCCCTGCTGCGTGCCCGGCATGGTCCCCGTCTCCCTCCAACACACGGGCCGTTTTACGTGTTCACGTGTCTCTGGCCCGCCTCCCGTGTTAGCAAGCCTGTCCGCTGCTCACGTCCGCGCCCCTCACGGGGATCAGCTGCACGGGAACAGTTCAGTGCCCTCTCTCTCCTCTCTAAAATGAATAAATAAAATAAAATAAAAAAATAAAAATGTACAGATCACATACAAACTAACACAACCAAACATGTTCTAACAGACTTGTTCTTCTCTGTGGGCAACCAGGCAGGACCGTGTTCTGGTCCCAATGACGGGAGCTGTGTGGGGCTTGACGCGGAGAGCGGTTGTTAAATGTCAGGATACTCGATTAGAAATACCGCACGCAGCACGCCTTAAAGCAACAACGACCAAAAAAAAAAACAAAAAAAAAAACAAAACAAACTTCTTTTCCATCTACCTTGATGTTCTTCATGTTCTGGTTTGAAACCGGAAATTCCTGCCAGTGACCAGAGGTTAGAAGTTCTCCTGTCCAATAAGGAGAGACGGCTACATCTGAGCTCACGGGGCCCAAGCGCTGGCAGCTGGGTGTTTTCTTATCCGCCTCTCCGGTGTTTTCATCCCTTTCTCTTCCTCTCTCACGCCGGCTGGCCACCAGGCAGGGACGGCAACCCTTCCGGTGAGCCTCCCCTCCTCAAACGCTGTCCCAGCCCATCATCCGTCTACGAAGCAGTCGCTGGCCTCACTTAGGGAGAGGGGTGGCCGGTGGGACGGAGCAGGGGCAGGAGCAAGGGGAGTGGACATCACGCTTCAGGGTTCCTGGGCCCCCCGGTGGCACACCGTGCTCCTTTGCAACAATTTGTGATGCTTTACTTTTAATTTTTTAGGGCTGTTTTAAAATTGATTTTATAGGCCCTGGCCGGTTGGCTCAGTGGTAGAGCGTCGGCCTGGCGTGCAGGAGTCCCGGGTTCGATTCCCAGCCAGGGCACACAGGAGAGGCACCCATCTGCTTCTCTACCCCTCCCCCTCTCCTTCCTCTCTGTCTCTCTCTTCCCCTCCCACAGCCGAGGCTCCATTGGAACAAAATTGGCCCAGGTGCTGAGGATGGCTCCATGGCCTCTGCCTCAGGCGCTAGAATGGCTCTGGTAGCAACAGAGTGACGCCCCAGATGGGCAGAGCATCGCCCCCTGGTGGGCGTGCCGGGTGGTTCCCGGTCGGGCGCATGTGGGAGTCTGTCTGACTGCCTCCCCGTTTCCAGCTTCAGAAAAATACGAAAAAAAAAATTTGATTTTATAGAGTGAGAAAGGCAAGAGACAGAGAGACAGAAAGAGAGAGAGAGAGAGAGAGAGAGAGAGAAACGCTGATTTGTCGCTGCACGTATTCACGCATTGATTGCTTGATTCTTGCACGTGCCCTGACCGGGGATTGAACCTGCAACCTTGGTGTGTCAGGAGGATGCTTTAGCCGACTGAGCTACCCGGCCAGGGCAGGACAATCCGTGGTGCTTTAGAACGCAGTCGACGTTCTGCACAGAGATGCGCCCAATCCTGAACCCTTCAGACAAACTCCGCGCCTGTCTCCGCCCCCTCCTCCCCGCCCGCCGACAGCCAGGTGGCAGCGTGCTGTGGAATGACACCGTCTACAAACAGAACTGAGAACCCCCCCGAGGCAGCCGGAACGATGAGGACCCGGGACGGGAACACTGAGATGGCTGGTCTGGCAAGCGGGATCTTTCCCCGGAAGACTGTTCTCCTCTCTGTATTTCTATCTTTAAGTGATTCTAATTCCATGAAAACGCACCCAACACAGAGCCTTTGAAAGGGAGGAAGGAGGCGGCTCACCTCTACTCCGGGTTCATGAACGCCAGCCCCTTCTCCCGCCCCGTCCGCAAACAGGTGCTGAAAATGCAGGAAGCTATCTCAGTCCTTCCCGAACGGCCGTTTGTCCCTTGGTGAAGTCGCTCTGTCACACGTACCCGGTGCTGCTGAGAGCGGAACTCGAACTCGTCCCGACAGCCTGTGTTTGCTACAGAGCGGCCTGGCGGTATCAGCGACGGGGACGCGGGGCGTCCGCCCCTGGGCTTGGCTGACCTCACAAGGGCAACGCCTCAGTCTCTCGGACAGGAAGTCACCACCTCTGACGCCATGTTTTGTTTTTGGTGACGAGCACCATGTTTGTGTGTTTCTCTGTTGTGTTTTGTTGTTTCCCCACAGGTGGTCCTGGCCGTAAAGCACGAATGGGTACTAGGAAAACGCATCTGGGCCCTGTCCAGCTGCACTAGCCGTAGTAGAGCGTACGCCTGGCGGGTGGAAGTCCCGGGTTCGATTCCCGGTCATTTGCACACAGGAGAAGCACCCATCTGCTTCTCCACCCCTCCCCCTTGCATCTCTCTCTCTGTCTGTCTGTCTCTCATCTCCTCCCACAATCATGGCTCTACTGGAGCAAGTTGGCCCTCGGCCCTGAGGATGGCTCCATGGCATCCACTTCCGGTGCTAAAATAGCTCATTTGCCGGGCAACAGAACAGCATCCCTGGATGGGCGGAGCATCGCCCCCAAGTGGGTTTTCTGGGTGGATCCTGTAGAGGCCCACACAGGAGTCTCTCTGTCTCTCCCACCTCTTACCCTCTCACCTGAAAGGAAGGAGGACGGAAGAAAGAGAGGGAGGGAGAGAGGGAGGGAGGGAGGGAGGGAGGGAGGGAAGGAAGGAAGGAAGGAAGGAAGGAAGGAAGGAAGGAAGGAGAAGGGAAGGGAAGGGAAGGAGGAAGGAAGGAAGGAAGGAAGGAAAAGGGAAGGGAGGGAGGGAGGGAGGGAGGGAGGAAGGAAGGAGGGAGGGAGGGAGGAAGGAAGGAGGGAGGGAGGGAGGAAGGAAGGAAGGAAGGAAGAAGGGAGGGAGGGAGAGAAGGAGGGAAGGAAGGAAGGAAGGAAGGAGAAGGGAAGGGAGGGAGGGAGGGAGGGAGGGAGGAAGGAAGGAAGAAGGGAGGGAGGGAGGGAGGGAAGGAAGGAAGGAAGGAAGGAAGGAAGGAAGGAAGGAAGAAAGGAAGGAGAAGGGAAGGGAAGGGAAGGGAAGGGAAGGGAAGGGAAGGGAGGGAGGGAGGGAGGGAGGGAAGGAAGGAAGGAAGGAAGGAAGGAAGGAAGGAAGGAAGGAAGGAGAAGGGAAGGGAAGGGAGAGAGGGAGGGAGGAAGGGAGGAAGGAAGGAAGGAAGAAGGGAGGGAGGGAAGGAAGGAAGGAAGGAAGGAAGGAGAAGGGAAGGGAAGGGATGGAGGGAGGGAGGGAGGGAGGGAGGGAGGGAAGGAAGGAAGGAAGGAAGGAAGGAAGGAAGGAAGGAAGGAAGGAAGGAAGGAAGGAAATGCATCTTCACAGTGCCCCCAGCTGTAGACAGAACTGAAATGACAGCGTGTGAGCCACTGGGCAACAGTGTCTTGTTACGAGGTCTTGAGTGCATGACGTGGAGACACTGGGGACCTGACCCCCTCGGCTCGAAAAACGTGTCATGCTCCTTCCCAGAGAAATCAGCCACCATGAGCGGTGACACTTGCAGCTGGGACCCTCCCTATGTCCCATGCAGGAATCCTAGGCACCCTTGGGCTGGATCCTAACAAGCTGTTTGTGTCACCCTGCGGGCACCCACAGACAGGACCCAGTTGGGTCATTTCTGGGTGAGGGAGACGGGGCTAAAGCCAGGCTGACGCTGGCCGGGCAGGGAGGGGGGAGACAAGGGCCATGGGCCTGAACGCTGGAGCTCGTGCTGCCGTTAGAAGCAAACCTGTCTAACGCTCAGGGGACAATCAGGTAGATTTGTCAGAAAACCCCCGGATGGAAGGGAATGGATCCAATAGAGGGGTGGCTTTGGCTCTCTAGGTGTCTGACCCCCATTGCTACTGAGAAAGTCCACGTAATTGAGAAAATAGAACAGATGTAGCAGTCTCATGGCGGGGGCGGGGGGTGGCTGCCCTGAGTTCTGAGGGTGCCCAGGTGGAACCAGGGGACCCCACGGCCCTCTGGAGCGGCAGCCAGGAGAGCCACCCAGCGCCCACCAGGTAAGGAACCTCCCTCTGCAGTCTGTCCTCGACCCCACCGGCTGCAGCCAGCAGGTAGGAATCTCCGTCCAGTTAAAAACCCCTCGGACGTGGAAAACGCCAGCTTCAAGATACTTCAATGCGTGTGGGGCGTCACACCCCAGAGCTCCAAAATGAGTCAACATGCCTTCGTCACTTATCTCGGCGAACACCTTGGGCGGGCTGCCTCCTCTTTAATTAAATGTGGGTGTGAGCCGATGCGTGCACCGTGCAGAGGAAGTTCTTTTTTTTCCCCTTTTTTTTTTTTGTATTTTTCTGAAGCTGGAAATGGGGAGAGACAGTCAGACAGACTCCCGCATGCGCCCGACTGGGATCCACCCGGCACGCCCACCAGGGGCGACGCTCTGCCCACCAGGGGGCGACGCTCTGCCCCTCTGGGGCGTCGCTCTGCCGCGACCAGAGCCACTCCAGCGCCTGGGGCAGAGGCCAAGGAGCCATCCCCAGCGCCCGGGCCATCTTTGCTCCAGTGGAGCCTCGGCTGCGGGAGGGGAAGAGAGAGACAGAGAGGGAGGAGAGCGGGAGGGGTGGAGAAGCAGATGGGCGCTTCTCCTGTGTGCCCTGGACGGGAATCGAACCCGGGACTCCTGGACGCCAGGCCGACGCTCTACCACTGAGCCAACCGGCCAGGGCCCAGAAGAAGTTCTTAAAGGGGATGTGGGTCCCCGGCGTGGCAACAGCGTAGGGACTGAATCGTGCACGCAGAGAGCGCAGGTGCGGGGAAGGCCCAGAGGTGCACGGGCTCAGGGCGAGGCAGCATTGGATGGACAGGTAGTTCCCGCCCAGGGACCTTCTCCCAACACTTCTCGGGTCAGGCATGTGTCCCTGCAGCCCCTGCTTGGACAGGACGATGTCCACGTGCATGCCTGTCTCCCGTTCTGCGGCCTCCTTGGACACTCACACCCCATCGCTGTGTCTGCGAACCGTCCTCCTGGCTCTCCGTGGAGCTGAACATTTGTCGCCATGGCAGCACTACGGCCGGACAGACGGACAGGATCAAGGCTCGCAGAGGGGAGCGAGCTGCCCGCTCCGGGCCAAGGTTCGCAGGAATCGTGGCGCCTTCACAGCCGCCTTTGAGAGGCAATCTCTCCCTTTTTATTTTTATGTCCACGGATCAAGCCCACCAAAGCGAAGAGGTGCAGAGGTGACCAGAAAATCTTCATGCAAATGTCACATTTGACTTTCAAATTCCTAAGCAATTATCCGTTATGTCCCAGAAAACGGGCAATAACTTTTTTTTTTTTTTTTTTTAAAGACAAGCCTATTATGGGTAAGCACTCCGAGGGACCGATTGTAATGACTGCCCGAGTTATCTCTCCGCCAACTCCTGGGTCCTCCTACTTCCTGCAAAGCACGGCGACGCTTCATCCCGAGGTTGGGACCCCCGTTTTAAGGCCTCGGTGGAAATCTTTTCCGTTTCGGGAGGGGGAGGAAACCACATTTCCTTTCCACAAAGGGGAGAGAGATTTTTCTTTTTATCAGCAGCCATGGTGACCAAGAGCTGGGGGGTGTGTGTGTGTGCATGTGTTAACTATCTGTGGGAGGTTTCCTGCCGAGAGGGGAGGGGGAAAAGCCACAGTACTGGAAGAAATAATCTTACGTGTGTGTGTGTGTGTGTGTGTGTGTGTGTGTGTGTGTGTGGCAGAGTCAGAAAGAAGGACAGACAGACAGGAAGAGAGAGAGATGAGAAGCATCAATTCTTCGTGGTGGCTCCTTAGTTGTTCATTGATTGCTTTGTCACATGTGCCTCGACCGTGGGCCTTCAGCAGACCGAGTGACCCCTTGCTCGAGTCAGTGACCTTGGGTCCAAGCTGGTGAGCTTTTTTGCTCAAACCAGATGAGCCCGCGCTCAAGCTGGCGACCTCGGGGTCTCGAACCTGGGTCCTTCCGCATCTCAGTCGGATGCTCTATCCACTGTGCCACTACCTGGTCAGGCGAGTTTTTGTGTTGAAATGTGAGTGGCTCAGAGAGAAGAGGACCACGTGCTTGGACGTGACAATCGAGTCAGTGGTCAGAGACACGTGGGAGGGGTCAGTGGTCCGAGGCACATGGGAGGGGAAATTGCAATGTCCCTTCGTATGGGGGGGGGGGGGTCTTCCTTCTCAAAGGTCGCTGGCTCGAGCAAGGGGTCACTCGGTCTGCTGAAGGCCCGCGGTCAAGGCGCATGTGAGAAAGCAATCAATGAGCAACTAAGGAGCCAGCAACCTCGGGGTCTCGCACCCGGGTCCTCCGCGTCCCAGTCGGACGCTCTGTCCACTGCGCGGCCGCCCGGGCAGGCGATGATCTCGCACTTTGAGATGGGTTTGCACCTTGCAGAGGCCACTCCAGGGAAAGAACTCGAGACTGGCAGGTGGCTGCCCCCCCAAGGAGGAAGGGCCCAGTTTTCCAGATGAAGAGGAGGCGGCTGCTTTAAGGTCATTTGTCCAGTGGGCCACTTGGACGCGGGGTCACCCAAGTGCAGAAGTACCCCACTGGCAAAAAAAAAAAAAGAAACGAGGGGATATTTCCACGTGCGCTGTCCAGGTCGGGGACGACGGTGCAGCTGCTGCCGTCCTTCAGCTCTGGCACCGCGCACCGTCACCCGTGCAACAAAAGTGGGCTTTGCACCCCGTTTGCACCACTGAGCAACTTTCTGTGACTTGTCGCTGGCTTTGCTGATGTTCTCCTTTCATTAGTGAAAAAGCAGCAATGGCTTCTTTACCTGGAATGGCTTCTCAGATGCATTTTGACATCGCCCCCTCATTTTGGTGCCGGGTCGGTGGTATCTGTGCGTCCTGACACGTGGGCAGCGGGCGGTTCGTAGGCAAGCGACCTCCCCCCCCCCCATGTCCCCTTCCAGCAGGAGGTTGTCAGGCCTCTGGACCGGTTCTTCCCTCAGGGAAGAGGGGCTTTCTCCGCCACGCCATCCGGGGCAAGTATCCCTGGCCTCAGTGAGACCAGAGGGAGCCAGGACAGTGCCAGCTGGGGTCCTCCCAGGGCAGGCGTCCTCCTGCAGGTGACAAGGGGTGGGACTGTGGTTGCTGCGTGAGGGCGGGCTGGACTGTGATTGGTGCGTGAGGACAGGGGATGGACTGTGATTGGTGCGTGAGGACAGGGATGGACTGATTGGTGCGTGAGAAAGGGGATGGACTGTGATTGGTGAGGACAAGGATGGACTGTGATTGGTGTGTGAGGACGGGGATGGATTGTGATTGGTGCATGAGGACAGGGGATGCACTGTGATTGGTGAGGACAAGGATGGACTCTGACTGGTGCATGAGGACAGGATAAACTGTGATTGGTGAGTAAAGATGGGGGAGGGGCTATGATTGAGGCGTTAGGATGGGGATGGACTGTGATTGGTGCGTGAGGACAGGGATGGACTGTGATTGGTGAGTGAGGACAGGGGATGGACTGTGTGATTGGTGTGTGAGGACGGGAATGGACTGTGATTGGTGCGTGAGAAAGGGGATGGACTGTGATTGGTGAGGACAAGGATGGACTGTGATTGGTGTGTGAGGACGGGGATGGATTGTGATTGGTGCGTGAAGACAGGGGATGCACTGTGATTGGTGAGGACAAGGATGGACTCTGACTGGTGCATGAGGACAGCATAAACTGTGATTGGTGAGTAAGGATGGGGAGGGGCTATGATTGAGGCGTTAGGATAGGGATGGACTGTGATTGGTGAGTGAGGACAGGAGATGGACTGTGTGATTGGTGAGTGAGGACAGGGGATGGACTGTGATTGGTGCGTGAGGACAGGGGATGCACTGTGATTGGTGAGGACAAGGATGGACTCTGGTGCATGAGGACAGGGTAAACTGTGATTGGTGAGTAAGGACGGGGGGAGGGGCTATGATTGAGGCGTTAGGATGGGGATGGACTGTGATTGGTGCGTGAGGATGGGGCTGGACTGTGACTGGTGTGTGAGGAAGGGGATGGACTCTGGAGAATGAGGACGGGTATGGACTGTGATTGAGATGTGAGGAAGGAGATGCACTGTGATTGGTGTGTGAGGAAGGAAATGCACTGTGATTGGTGTGTGAGGACGGGGACAGACTGTGTGATTGGTGCGTGAGGAAGGAGATGCACTGTGATTGGTTTGTGAGGATGGGATGGGCTCTGATTGGTGCATGAGGAAGGGGATGAACTCTGATTGGTGAGTGAGGATGGGGACAGACTGTGTGTTTGGTGCGTGAGGAAGGACATGCACTGTGATTGGTGCGTGAGAAAGGGAATGGACTGTGGTGTGTGAGGACGAGGATGGACTGTGATTGGTGAGTAAGGACGGGGAAGGGACTGTGATTGAGGCGTGAGGATGGGGATGGACTGTGATTGGCGAGTAAGGATGGGGATGGACGGTGATTGGTTCATGAGAATGGAAGTGGGATTGTGGTTGGTGAGTGAAGACAAGTATGGGCTGTCATTGGTGAGTGAGGACAGGGATAGACTGTGACTGGTGCTTGAGGACGGGGTAGACTCTGATTGGTGCATGAGGCCTGGGGGTGGGACTGTGGTTGGTGTGGAGAACAGATATAGACTGTGATTGGTGAGTGAGGACGGGAATGGAGTGTGATTGGTGATTGAGGAACAATATGGACTGTGATTGGCCAGTGAGGACAGGGGGTGGGATTGTGGTTGGTGCAACGGGGATGGCCTATGATTGGTACGTGAGGCCTGGGGGTGAAACTATGGTTGTTGCGTGAGGATGGGGATGGACTCTGGTCCATTAGGACGGGAGGTGGGACTGTGGTTAGTGCAGGAGGATGGGGATTGACTGTGATTGGTGAGTGAGGATGAGGATGGACTGTGGTTGGTGCATGAGGATGGTGTAAGGAGTGTGATTGGTGCGCAGGGATGGGGATGGACTATGATTGGTGCATGCCGACTGGGGGTGGGACTGTAGTAGGTGCAGGAGGACGGGGATGGAGCGTGGCCAATGAGTGTGGATGGGATCGATTGTGGTTGGTTCACGAGAAAAGAGGTGGGACTGAGGTTGGTGCGTGAAGATGGGGATAGACTGTGATTGGTGAATGAGGACAGGGGTGAAATGTGATTGGTGCATGCGGACTGGGAATGGACTATGATTGGTGCATGTGGGCTTGGGGTGGGCCTCGTAAGCAACCGCCCCCCATGTCTCCTTCCATCAGGAGGTTGTCAGGGTCCCGCTCTGGGCCTGGTGGGTGAGGGGCTCCCATGTGGCCTTCCTGGAAGAGGAGGCGGGGGGAGGGGTCTGTACCCTCCCACCAGGCCCGGGCTGACTGCTCAGCTGAACTGGGACTGGCCGAAACTCTGGGCCGGTTCTTCTCTCAGGGAAGAGGGCTTTCTCCGCCATCGGGGGCAAGTATCCCTGTTCTCAGTGAGACTGGAGGGAGCGAGGCCTGTGCTGGCTGGGTTCCTCCCACGACACCTGTCTTCCTGCAGGTGACAAGGGGTGGGACTGTGGTTGCTGCGTGACGGCGGGGATGGACTGTGATTGGTGAGGACAAGGATGGACTGTGATTGGTGAGGACGAGGATGGACTGTGATTGGTGAGGACAAGGATGGACTCTGACTGGTGCATGAGGACGGGATACACTGTGATTGGTGAGTAAGGATGGGGGGAGGGGCTATGATTGAGGCGTTAGGATGGGGATGGACTGTGATTGGTGCGTGAGGACGGGGATGGACTCTGATTGGTGCATGAGGATGGGGATGGACTGCGTTTGAGGAGTGAAACAAAGATGAACTGATTGGTGCATGAGGATGGGGATGGACTGTGGTTGGTGCATGAGGATGGGGATGGACTATGATTGGTGTGTGAGGATGGGGATGGACTGTGATGGGTGAGGACAAGGATGGACTCTGGTGCATGAGGACGGGATACACTGTGATTGGTGAGTAAGGATGGGAGAGGGGCTATGATTGAGGCATTAGGACGGGGATGGACTGAGATTGGTGTGTGAGGACGGGGATGGACTGCGTTTGAGGAGTGAAATGGGGATGAAGTGATTGGTGCGTGAGAATGGGGATGGACTGTGGTTGGTGCATGAGGATGGGGATGAACTGTGATTGGTGTGTGAGGATGGGGATGGACTGTGATTGAGTTGTGAAGACAGGATGAACTGTGATTGGTGTGTGAGGATGGGGATGGACTGTGATTGGTGAGTGGGGATGGGGATGGACTGTGATTGGTGTGTGAGGATGGGGATGGACTGTGATTGGTGTGTGAGGATGGGGATGGACTGTGATTGGTGAGTGGGGATGGGGATGGACTGTGATTGGTGTGTGAGGATGGGGATGGACTGTGATTGGTGAGTGGGGATGGGGATGGACTGTGATTGGTGTGTGAGGATGGGGATGGACTGTGATTGGTGAGTGGGGATGGGGATGGACTGTGATTGGTGTGTGAGGATGGGGATGAACTGTGATTGGTGTGTGAGGATGGGGATGGACTGTGATTGGTGAGTGGGGATGGGGATGGACTGTGATTGGTGTGTGAGGATGGGGATGGACTGAGATTGGTGTGTGAGGACGGGGATGGACTGCGTTTGAGGAGTGAAATGGGGATGAAGTGATTGGTGCGTGAGGATGGGGATGGACTGTGGTTGGTGCATGAGGATGGGGATGAACTGTGATTGGTGTGTGAGGATGGGGATGGACTGTGATTGAGTTGTGAAGACAGGATGAACTGTGATTGGTGTGTGAGGATGGGGATGGACTGTGATTGGTGAGTGGGGATGGGGATGGACTGTGATTGGTGTGTGAGGATGGGGATGGACTGTGATTGGTGAGTGGGGATGGGGATGGACTGTGATTGGTGTGTGAGGATGGGGATGGACTGTGATTGGTGTGTGAGGATGGGGATGGACTGTGATTGAGTTGTGAAGACAGGATGAACTGTGATTGGTGTGTGAGGATGGGGATGGACTGTGATTGGTGTGTGAGGATGGGGATGGACTGTGATTGGTGTGTGAGGATGGGGATGGACTGTGATTGGTGAGTGGGGATGGGGATGGACCGTGGTTGGTGCATAGCGATGGGGATGGACTATGATTGGTGTGTGAGGATGGGGATGGACTGTGATTGAGTTGTGAAGATGGGATGAACTGTGATTGGTGTGTGAGGACGGGGATGGACTGTGATTGGTGAGTGGGGATGGGGATGGACTGTGATTGGTGAGTGGGGATGGGTTGGACTGTGATTGGTGCACGAAGAAGGGAATGGACTCTGGTGAGTGAGGATGGAGATGGACTGTGACTGAGGCGTGAGGAAGGAGATGCACTGTGATTGGTGTGTGAAGACAGGGATGAACTGTGATTGGTTCATGAGGATGGGGATGGATTGTGATTGTTGAGTGAGGAGGGGGGGATGGACTGTGATAGGTGCGTGAAGACAAGGAAGGACTGTGATTGGTAGGTGAGGAAGGAGATGCATTGTGATTGGTGTGTGAAGATGGGACTGGGCTCTGATTGGTGTGTGAGCACGGGGTTGGACTGTGACTGGTGAGTGAGAATGGGGATGGACTGTGATTGGTGCATGAGGACGGGGCTGGACTGTGACTGGTGTGTGAGGAAGAGGATGGACTCTATGAATGAGGACGGGTATAGACTGTGATTGAGATGTGAGGAAGGAGATGCACTGTGATTGGTGTGTGAGGAAGCAAATGCACTGTGATTGGTGCGTGAGAACGGGGACGGACTGTGTGATTGGTGCGTGAGGAAGGACATGCACTGTGATTGGTATGTGAAGATGGGGATGGACTGTGATTGGTGTGTGAGGATGGGAATGGATTGTGATTGAGGTGTGAGGACGGAGCTGGACTGTGACTGGTGTGTGAGGAAGGGGATGGACTCTGGTAAATGAGGACGGGTATGGACTGTGATTGAGATGTGAGGAAGGAGATGCACTGTGATTGGTGTGTGAGGAAGGAAATGCACTGTGATTGGTGCATGAGGACGGGGACGGACTGTGTGATTGGTGCGTGAAGAAGGAGATGCACTGTGATTGGTTTGTGAGGATGGGATGGGCTCTGATTGGTGCGTGAGGAAGGGGATGAACTCTGATTGGTGAGTGAGGACGGGGACAGACTGTGTGATTGGTGCGTGAGGAAGGACATGCACTGTGATTGGTATGTGAGAATGGGGATGGACTATGATTGGTGTGTGAGGATGGGGATGGATTGTGATTGACGTGTGAGGACGGGGATGGACTGTGATTGGTTCATTACGACTGGAGATGGGACTGTGGTCAGTGCAGGTGCACGAGGACGGGGATAGATTGTGGTTGGTTCATGAGAATGGGAGTGGGACTGTGGTTGGTGCCTGACGACGGGAATGGAATGTGACTGGTGAATGAGGATGGGGATGGATTGTGGTTGGTGATTGAGGACGGGAATGGACTGTGATTGGTGTGTGAGGATTGAGGGTGGGACTGTGGTTGGTGCACGAGGATGAGGATGGACTGTGATTGGCTTGAGTAAGGCTGTGGATGGATTGTGGTTGGTTCTTGATAATAAAGGTGGAACTGTGGTTGGTGAGTGAGGACGGGCATGGGCTGTGATTGGTGAGGACAGGGATAGACTGTGACTGGTGCTTGAGGACTGGGGGGGTGGGACTGAGGCTGGTGCATGAGGACGGAGATGGGCAGTGACTGCTGAGTGAGGACAGGGATAGACAGTGACTAGTGCTTGAGGACTGGGGGGTGGGACTGAGGCTGGTGCATGAGGACGGAGATGGACAGTGATTGGTGAGTGAGGACAGGGATAGACTGTGACTGGTGCTTGAGGACTGGGGGGTGGGACTGAGGCTGGTGCATGAGGACGGAGATGGACAGTGATTGGTGAGTGAGGTCAGGGATGGACTGTGATTGATGCATGAAACGGGGTAGAGTCTGATTAGTGCAGGAGGCCTGGGGGTGGGGCTGTGGTTGGTGTGTGAGAACATAGACTGTGATTGGTGAGGACGGGGATGGAGTGTGATTGGTGATTGAGGAACAGAATGGACTGTGATTGGTCAGTGAGGACTGGGGGTGGGAGTGTGGTTGGCGCACATGGTGGAACTATGGTTATTGCGTGAAGACAGGGATGGATTCTGATTCGTTAGGACAGGAGGTGGGACTGTGGTTGGTGCGGGAGGATGGGGATGGAATGTGATTGATGAGGAGAGGGATGGAATGTGATTGGTGAATGAGGATGTGGTGTGAGTGTGGTTGGTACATGAGGACGGGGATGGACTGTAATTGGTGAGTGAGGACGAGGATTGACTGTGGTTGGTTCATAAGAATGAGGGTGGGACTGTGGTTGGTACGTGAAGATGGGGTAGACTGTGATTGGTGAGGACAGGGATGGAATGTGATTGGTGTATGAGGTCTGGGGGTGGGATTGTGGTCGGTGCATGAGGATGGTGGTAGGAGTGTGATTGGTGCGTGGGGATGGGGATGGACTGTGATTGGTGCATTCCGACTGGGGGTAGGACTGTAATTGGTTCACGAGGATGGGGACAGACTGTTATCAATGAGTGTGGATGGGATGGATTGTGGTTGGTTCACGAGAAGGGAGGTGGGACTGAGGTTGGTGTGTGAAGACGGGGATAGACTGTGATTGGTGAATGAGGACAGGGGTGAAATGTGATGCATGTGGACTGAGGGTGGACTGTGATTGGTGCATGCGGGCTGGGGGTGGGCCTGGCAAGCAACCGCCCCCCCCTCCGGTCCATATGTCCTTCCATCAGGAGGTTGTCAGGGTCCGGCTCTGGGCATGGTGGGTGGGGGGCTCCCATGTGGCCTTCCTGGAGGAGGAGGCGGGGGCTGGGGTCTGTATCCTCCCACCAGGCCCGGGCTGACTGCTCAGCCAGACTGGGACTGGCCGAAACTCTGGGCTGGTTATTCCCTCAGGGAAGGGGGGCTTTCTCCACCATCGGGGGCAAGTATCCCTGTCCTCAGTGAGACGAGAGGGAGCGAGGCCTGTGCTGGCTGGGGTCCTCCCACGGCACTTGTCCTCCTGCAGGTGACAAGGGGTGGGACTGTGGTTGCTGCGTGACGGCGGGGATGGACTGTGATTGGTGCATGAGGACGGGGGGGGGGGGGGATGGACTGTGATTGGTGCATGAGGGGGGGGGATGGACTGTGATTGGTGCGTGAGGATGGGGATGGGCTGTGATTGGTGCGTGAGGAGGGGGGGTGGGCTGTGATTGGTGCGTGAGGACGGGGATGGGCTGTGATTGGTGAGAGGCCTGAGGGAGGACGAGGATGGACTCTGGTTCGTGGGACTGTGATTGGTACGGGAGGATGGAGATGGAGTGTGGTTGGTGAATGAGGACAGGGATAGACTGTGATTGGTGCATGACGCCTAGAGGTGGGGCTGTGATTGGTATGTGAGGATGGTGATGGACTGTGATTGATGAGGAGAGGGATGGAATGTGATAGGGGCATGTGGACTGGGGGTGTTAGTGTGGTTGGTACACGAGGACGGGGATGGACTGTGAATGGTGAGTGAGGACAAGGATGGACTGTGGTTGGTTCATAAGAATGAGGGTGGGACTGTGGTTGGTATGTGAAGACGGGGTAGACTGTGATTGGTGAGGACAGGGATGGAATGTGATTGGTATATGAAGACTGGGGGTGGGGCTATGGTCGGTGCATGAGGATGGTAGTAGGAGTGTGATTGGTGCGCGGGGATGGGGATGGACTGTGATTGGTGCATGCCGACTGGGGGTGGGACTGTAGTAGGTGCCCGAGGACAGGGATGGACTGTGATCAATGAGTGAGGACGGGATGGATTGTGGTTGGTTCATGAGAAGGGAGGTGGGACTGAGGTTGGTGCATGAAGACGGGGATAGACTGTGATTAGTGAGGACAGGGATGGCCTGTGATTGGTGAGTGAGGACAAGGGTGAAATGTGATTGGTGCATGCGGACTGAGGGTGGACTGTGATTGGTGCACGCAGGTTGGGGGCGGTTCTGGCCTCCAGAGATATGCAGGCGTAGTGTCTATGGTGGTGGTACCGAGGCTGGAGAGCAGCCGTGGCCACAGCACCACACCGACACCGGCTGCCCCCTGCCCTCCGGTGGCCTTTGCGGCGGGCAGTGCCTGCAGACGCTGCGGAACGTGAGCTCGGCTTGTCCGCGCGACCCAGACGCTGGTGACCCACCGCGCATGCGCGTGGGCGGTGTGAGGCTCTGAGCGCGCAGGCGCAGTTCCGGCCGAGGGAGCGCGGCCTGGACGTCCTGCAGAGCACGTGCTGACGGGTCCCGGACACGGGGCTCAGGTCTCCGGCTGCAGGGAGGGCAGCATTGCCGAGCCCTCCCGGGGTTGCTTAGGGTCAGCGGCGCTCGGGAGGGCGCTGTCTGCTGGCACTGACCCGACACCCGCTGACCCGACAGCGTGCCTTCGGGACTACAGGGTCTCAGTGCTGTGACCGCCCCGGAGCCCACCCTGGCCGGGGACTGGACACCTGCCCGCTCTTCTCTCCTTCCCAGGCGTGGGCAGTCGGTGACCCTGCAGTCCCGGGAAGGAGGTGCCCACCCACGTGCACGCTCCCCCGCGTGGCTGCTGGGACCATCGGGTCCTTGTGCCCTGGGGCTGCAGACCCCTCAGTTCCTGGTGACCCGAGGCGGCCCCCCCCCGTCTTCTGTCCCACTGACCCTCTGCTGCCGGGGGCGGCCCAGCCTCTCACCCTAAGGTGACAGGGATGTGACAGGGCTCTGCATCCCAATGGGGACGGGATAGGGCTCCAGGTCCTCTGCCATCCCGACTGCTCAGGCATGACGCTGGGGGCTGCTGTGAGCACGGTGTGTGGACAAGAGCCACAGTGAAATAGGAACACTGACGTTTAACTGGGTAGATGAACGTTTAAATAGGCAGATGTCAAGCAGATTGCCCTGCCTGGTGTGGGTGGGCCTCGCCCAAGCAGTCGAAGGCGTGAACAGAATGAAAAGGCTGACCTTCCCAGCAGCAAGGGGGCATTCCTCCCGCCAGACCCTGGTGGGACCTCCTGCACGGAACGCTCATGACACGTGGCAAGAAATTCCGCTCCCCCTCCGTTTGTTAGAGAAGAAGGGTGTCAAGCAGCCAGGTCATAATGGGAAATACTGGACTCCCTGGGCCAGAGGGTGCACCTCAAACCCGGGACCGGTAATCCCACACGTAAGGAGTGCTGTCTGAGGAGAGGGGCTGGACGCATCCTAGACCGTGTCCACATCAAGGGATGGTTCTGGGGCCTGTGCCCTCGCCTCTGACCCTGTCACGCGTTGCCAGGGAAACACCCGTTGTTGAGAACACGGAATGTGGCCGGGAGGTCAGTATCTTCCCTGCAGTAGATTAAATTGTCACACTAGAGTGAGTTGTACAGGAACCAGCTTTTCTTTCCTTGACGCTTTTCTTCTTCTGTAGTATTTTTTGCCTTTTTTTTTTTTAATTTTGGAATAGTTTTAGATTTCCAGAAAAGCTGTAACGAGTGCAGAGAGATTCCCCATATATCCTTCATCCAGTTCCCCTACTGTTCACATCTTCTATAAGTGCGGCACCTTTGTCAGAACGAGGACCCCAACTTTGGGACAGGACTGTTAACTGGACTACAGACTTCCTAAGGATTTTCCTCGTCTTCCCGAAGATGACCTGCTTCTGTCCCAGGATGCCACCCAGCGTGTGATTTCGGGGTTAGTCATCGTGCCTCCTTAGCCTCTTCTATGCTGTGACAGCTTACAAGAATCGTCACAACTCTGACAGTCAGATATTTCTGAGAAGGTCCCTCCCTCTGGGTTTGTCTGCTGCCTTTCTGATGACTAAACTGGAACCGTGGGCTTGGGGGACAGAGCCTCGCAGGAGAGGTGACCTTCTCGTGGTGCCGCACCAAGAGTCAACAAGGAGTCCGTGACTCACCGCTCAGCATGGCGCCTTCATCGCCCATAAATATAGCACCTGCTGATGTCTCTGGTTAGTCACTCCTCGTGTGGGGTGACCAGGGGACTCGGGGAAAAGTGCATCTGTTCTCCAAATGCCTAAAGTGGCACTTATTTCTTGCTATTATTGGGTTTCTCTTTCCTCTTTTCAATAGATATCTAATCTAATTTCCTATTTGTTGCTTTCTTCCAGAAAATAAAGACTCTTCGATACCACATTCCTCATAGAACCGTCCGGCTCGAGCCTGGAGGCTATCCTTGCGTGGGATGAAAGGAAAATCATACTTTGAGGTTCCCCGAGTATGAGAGAATGTCATAAATGTTTTATAGCCATTTCCTAATTACGTTTCACAAGAGCACTGTGAATTAAATATTAACAGATGGATTTTTTTTTTTCCAAATGAAGAAACCAGTATCCCCAGGGCCAGCGCAGGACAGGAAGCATAAAGCAGCCAGAGCCGAAACCTAGTCCTGTGGCCAGAGACCACCCACAAACTTCTCCAACGGGATTCCTGTCTCTGAACTACACGGCCCGCCCCCAAGAAAGGTGGACCGGTGCCCCGCTACAGAAAGACTTCTTGAACGTCAGTGCCTTCGGCATTCGCCCCGTGGCCCTCATTCTCCAAGTGGCCTTCCCCAAAATCACATACCTTCCAAGCCTCGCTGAAGCACACCTCCTCCAGGAAGCGCTCACTGATTACTACGCCCCACCACCTTCCACTTCCGTGTCCTGAAAACGGACTCGATGTGTGAGACAGGCGTTGACTATTGGATGATGGTGGCACATTCCTCATCCGCCCTGTTTTTCTACCAAAAATATAAACCGTGGCAAGCACGCGGGGACCACAGGCTCGCGTTAGCCCGCCTAGTCCGGTCCTTTGGGGCGAACTGTGTTCTAGGAGGCTGGCCGTGGACCTCCATGCCCGGTAATAAAGCCAGAGAGCTTTATTAACAATGTGCTGCCGGCACAGTCTTGTGCACGACACAACCGCACACGACCTTTGCAGAGGACTCAGATACTGTGAGCCAGAAACTCCGCCGAAATGGCGTCAACATGCATCTGGGAACGGCAGGGCAGGCACCTTCTACCCGCGTGTGGGAGAGAGCGAGCCTACCGAAGAAAGATGGAGACCCCGTGCCAGAAAAGGACACGTCTAAGTTCTGGGGCTTTTTAACCTCCTAACACCATTCAAATTCAGTGCCTGGGTCCCGAGAGGCACGATGCCCCCCTGGGGCCAGAGAGCGATCCAAACATTCGGAGGGGAAGGAACTCTCACCTGGCTGAGGTGTGGTGGCGTGTTTTCAAAATATACAAATGGGCGCGTTATTTTCCAAAAACACAAAGCGCTGTCTCCTGTGATTGAAGGCTCTTTGGAGACTCGGAGGCGTCCTGTGTGAAATCACTCCCTGATGCATGGCATTATGGCGTCCTGTGTGAAATCACTCCCTGATGCGTGGCATTATGGTGACGGCCCCCCAAAGCCTGCATGGGGGGCTCTTACGTACGCAGCGGGGATTTCCTCCCTCTACCTATTAAGACAAGACACAGCAGGGTCAAGAGGGAGGCCCTGGGTCAGGGTCGCAGTCTTCATGGGACCCCAGGGGCTTCTGGATTCACGACCTTGAGGGGAGAAAGGTCGTTCCTAAATACTCAGTTAGTGGAACAATTTCGGGGACATAGAAAGGGTGCATTTGCCTCCCATCTGAGCACGGGCAGCAGCCTGCACGACAATATGAATAAGGCCAACTTATTTATATTGTCTGTGGCTGTTTGGTTTGTGAACAAATGCTGTGACCTCAGTGAGCTTCTCCACGGCCCACCGACCTGCCTCACAGATCACAGCGATCACAGCCGAGGCATCGGGAAGGGAAGGCCGTGGGGTCCCTGTGAGCACAGCGCGTGTGAGGGCCACACCAGCACCCAGGGACTGAGGTGCCCGGTGACAGACTTCACTGCTGACCTCGGTTCCCTGTCTAAACGTCTGTTCTCAAGATGGGTGGGGCGTGGGGGTGTCAGTGCACACAGAGAGCAGGGCCACCTGCTGGTCCACCCCCTCCACCCAGCCCACCAGCCCCTGAACCCCAATCCCGGCTGCGGGGACACACTCTGTTCTAACTGATCACACCGGAGGTGTAGCCGGACTTTCTAACCACCGAGCACTGTCCTCTCCCCAGGCAGGTCTGAATGATGAGAAAATACGCCACGTAATACATTTCCCGCTAAACAGCAGCGGGTCCAGATGTTAGATGCCGACCGCACACAGGATCGCCACGGAACCAGCATCCACCAGTCCCTCAGCCTCCGTCTTTTCGGGGAAGGTACGCGGCTATTTAAAGCTGAACGTTCAGACGAGGACTGTTGTGTTGGGTAACGACGCAGCAGGCAGAGTGGGTGCCGACGGCCCCTGACGGTAAATACTCCCTTGGGGCACACGGTGCCATCGTGGAGCCCCGTGCGGGGAGGGGAGCAGGCAGTGGGGGCAGACGGGCTGGCACGGGGGGTGGAGGAGGCTGGATGTGGCGGGGTGGGACGCCCAGGCTCGCAGAACGGACAGGGCTCCCCCCTCCCGCGCGGGCTGGGCTCCTCCGCCCCCATCGTCTGGAACAGAGCCGCCCCGGAGAGCGGTCTGCGCCTTTCCCGAGAAGGCGGTCCCCGTGGCTCCGCGCGAGGCTCCGGACACAGACGTTCAGGGTCTGCTCAGGACCCACCCGCCTAACAGACCGAGCTGGCTTTGTCCGCACAGTCAGAGTGGAGGAGGAGGGCTCTGATGACGGACGGGGTCAGCACGTGTCGGGGTCAGTACGTGTCGGGGTCAGTACGTGTCGGGGTCAGTACGTGTCGGGGTCACTGTGCTGGCGGGCACCGGGCCCCCGGGTGTCTGGGGACGGGGGCAGTACATGTCGGGGGCAGTACATGTCAGGGGCAGTACGTGTCGGGGTCAGTACATATCGGAGTCACTGTGCCGGCAGGCACCGGGCTCCCGGGTGTCTGGGGACGGGGGCAGTACATGTCGGGGGCAGTACATGTCAGGGGCAGTACGTGTCGGGGTCACAGTGTCGGCGGGCACCGGGCCCCCGGGTGTCTGAGGACGGGGTCAGTACCTGTCAGGGTCAGCACATGTCGGGGTCAGCACATGTCGGGGTCAGTATGTGTCAAGGTCAGTACGTGTCGGGGTCACTGTGCTGGCGGGCACCAGGCCCCCGGGTGTCTGGGGATGGGGTCAGCATGTGTTGGGGTCACTACGTGTCGGGGTCACTACGTGTCGGGGTCACTGTGCCGGCGGGCACCAGGCCCCCGGGTGTCTGGGGATGGGGGCAGTACGTGTCGGGGTCACTACGTGTCGGGGTCACTGTGCCGGCGGGCACCAGGTCCCCGGGTGTCTGGGGATGGGGGCAGTACGTGTCGGGGTCACTACGTGTCGGGGTCACTGTGCCGGCGGGCACCGGGCCCCCGGGTGTCTGGGGACGGGGTCAATACGTGTCGGGGTCAGCACGTGTTGGGGTCAGTATGTGTTGGGGTCACTGTGCCAGTGGGCACCAGGCCCCCGGGTGTCTGGGGACGGGGTCAATACGTGTCGGGGTCAGTACGTGTCGGAGTCACTGTGCCGGGGGGCACCGGGCCCCCAGGTGTCTGGGGACGGGGTCAGTATGTGTCAGGGTCAGTACGTGTCGGGGTCAGTACGTGTCGGGGTCACTGTGCTGGCGGGCACCAGGCCCCCGGGTGTCTGGGGACGGGGGCAGTACGTGTCGGGGTCAGTACGTGTCGGGGTCACTGTGCCGGCGGGCACCGGGCCCCCGGGTGTCTGGGGACGGGGTCAGCATGTGTTGGGGTCACTACGTGTCGGGGTCACTACGTGTCGGGGTCACTGTGCTGGCGGGCACCAGGCCCCCGGGTGTCTGGGGACGGGGTCAGTACGTGTCAGGGTCAGTACATGTCAGGGTCACTGTGCCGGGGGGCACCGGGCCCCCGGGTGTCTGGGGACGGGGGCAGTGGGCCAGCTCTGCACGCACCGGTAAGGAGCAGCGGGCAGGCAAGCCCATAGTGAGAGCTGGGTGACGGGCCCAGGACTCCCAAGACCCTCGAGGGGTGAGAACGTGAGTCAGGACAGGAAGAAGCAGGGACGCCCCCTGGCCCGTGGGACGGGGGAACCGGGGCAGACTGGCCGAGCAGTTCACAGACACAGACGGATGGAGAATGTCACCGCCCTGCAGAGCACATCGAAGCCCTGCTTCTGCTTTAGCTCTGGGCCCGGTGGGCAACACCAGGACCAGCTACAAGGACGAGGGCCTCCTGCTCTGGCGGGCCCACTATGAATACTGTACTGGGACCCTCCCCGCAGGCCACCCCCGAGCTCCAGGCTTGAACAACTGTCGGAACAAAGGGCCCTGGCTCTCCGTCCCAGACGTAAGCCCACGCCATTCCTGTCCCCGACCCCGTCCCCGTCCCTCTCTCCTGCCTGCCCCCCGTGTGCGTCTGCTCAGCGCCGAGGGTCCCCGGGAGCCTGGCAGCACGGGGAGCAGTGGGCAGCGGCAGTGCGTCCCGGGCTCTCCCCCCACACCCATCTCCAAGGCCCGTGGTCTCTGGCCTCCCCGGGAGCCACACGGCCCTCCTCCGCTCCCTCCTGGGGCTCCTCCTGTCCTGGTCCCTTCCCTGGGTCACTGTCCCCGGCTCAGGAAGCATACTCTCACATCACACCCTGCTGTCCGGCCCTAGGTCCCCCCTCCGGTTGGTCGCAAAGCCCCCCGCAGAGCGGTCTGCCCAGGGACAACTGTCAGAAGGCTCAGGACAGCCCCGAGCAACAAGCTCATCCCGTGCTCACCACGCGGGCCCCGTGGCGGCCGGACAGCGTGGAGGTGGGACGGTGGCCGGCGGCATGGACGTTCCGACGCTGAGGACCCAGCAGGTCTGGTGCTGTAGGACCAGCTAACTTCCGGTCAGCTGTTGACGGGACCGCATCTCAGACGCAGGCACCCCTGGGTGCGCAGGTCCCGGGAGACTGGGTGCCCCTAGGCAGAATCCCGGCGGAGGGGCTTCCCGTGGCAGGCAGACAGGGCTCTCCCGGGCAAGCCCCGGGCTTCCCGCGGGTGGGAGCCCTTCTGGATGCGTCTGCGCCTGTGGGGACTCCGTTTAATTAAAGGAGGAGAGCGGCGGAGCTCAGGGGACGCCGTCCGTTGGCTGCGCCTCTGAGGATCTTTCAGGATTTCCTGATTGACGGAAATTAGACAACGTTGGAAAAGGGGCTCACAGAGAGTTTAACTCCCCCGGCACGCACCAACCCCTGCTCACTTAATTTCTCTCTGTAGAGTTTATGGCCCTATACATATATTATAGTTCTTTCTTTCAAAAAAAAAAATTAGCTTTATTGAGATAGAATTCACAAATCACACAATTCACCCATTTCAAGTGACACATTCAGTGCTTTCTGGCAGGTTCACAGAGGTGGGCAACCATCCCCAATGCGTTCTGAGATATTTCCCTCACCCCCAAGGCCGCCCGGCAGCCTGAGAGCCATCGCCCCTGAGCCACCAGTGCCTCCCGCTGGGAACCACCATTCCCCCACTTCTCTGCGGACTGGAGACCCATCGGGAGGACAGAATCACACAGCCTGCGTTCCTTCGCGCTGGCTTCTTTCCTCGGTACCCTGTTCTCCAGGTCCGTCCACGTCGCAGCTGGTACCACCCTTTTCAACGCTGAGTAATGCTCCCCCCTGTGTGCACGCAGCACCCACTGTTTACCCAGCCATCGGCCGACGGACGGCACCCGGGTGTTCCCCAGCCCTCTGTTCTCACGGGCTGTGCTGCTATGAACACTCACGGGCAGGCCCTGGCCAGATGGCTCAGCGGTAGAGCGTCGGCCTGGCGTGCGGGGACCCAGGTTCGATTCCCAGCCAGGGCACACAGGAGAAGCGCCCATTTGCTTCTCCACCCCCCACTCCTTCCTCTCTATCTCTCTCTTCCCCTCCCGCAGCCAAGGCTCCATTGGAGCAAAGATGGCCCGGGCGCTGGGGATGGCTCCTTGGCCTCTGCCCCAGGCGCTAGAGTGGCTCTGGTCACGGCAGAGCGACGCCCCGGAGGGGCAGAGCATCGCCCCCTGGAGGGGCAGAGCATCGCTCCCTGGTGGGCGTGCCGAGTGGATCCCGGTCGGGCGCATGCGGGAGTCTGTCTGACTGTCTCTCCCCGTTTCCAGCTTCAGAAAAATACAAAAAAAAAAAAAAAAAAAAAAAAAAACCACACGGGCACGCACTTCTGTGGGCAGGGTCTCGTTCCTCCTGGGGCGGAATGGCAGGGTCACATGGCTCAGCACTTTTCCCCCATAGTCCTCCCCACCCCCCACAATAATGGAGGCTTGGGCAGGAGGACCCAGACGTCCAGCTGCTCTGTCTTCTCCGCCTGGAACATGGCAGACACTCCGCAAGTTCTTGCAGAAAGAAGAAAGGCAGGAGAACACGTAGCCCGGAGGCCTGGGTCCTGCCTCGGGCTTTCTTTAACGAGCTCCAGGGTAGGAGGAGATGCATCGGGTCTACGGACCTCCGCACTGCAGCGGGTGGCTCTGAGGCTCGAGAAATAAAACAGACGAAGAGACTGAGTTTGGGGCATTTTCCTTGGACCCACGGGGAGGAACGCACAGCAATCTTTTTCATCGAGTTTTGGGATCCGTGGGTCAAGCAAGAGACTGTCTGATGAGTTCTTCCTCTTGTGTCTTTCAGGGAAGGCCCTGCGCGGAAACATTTGACATTTTTCTCTTCTAACAACAACTGCGCTGAAGCAGCTGCTTCTGGGGGTCCCTGAATGTGGGACTAACCACCGCAAGAAACCATCGCTAGTATCATACAGGCCAGGGCGCTCAGTGCACAGAGACGGTTTTATTAATAAGCACAAGCTAACTTTAAAAATGGTGTTTTAGAAACATTTTTAAATAAAAACGTGAAACCCACAGCGTGCAAATAAAAGCCAGAAACACCAGGTGCCGAGCAGCAGCGTCAGACACTCAGACCGCTGACCAGCCCCGTTTCCACCACAGCCGCACGGAACACCCCATCCTCACCAGCGGGCTGTTTCGAAGCAATTCGTGCATATCAGTTTTATCCACCGATCGCTCAGCAATATGCAGGATTGGGGTGAAGGCGGGCAGGTGATTTAAGTTCAATCAACATGAGGCTCTAGGCAGGGGTCCCCAAACTTTTTATACAGGGGGCCAGTTCACTGTCCCTCAGGCTGTTGGAGGGCTGGACTATAAAAAAAAAAACTATGAACAAATCCCTATGCACACTGCATATATCTTATTTTAAAGTAAAAAAACAAAACGGGAACAAATACAATATTTAAAATAAAGAACGAGTAAATTTAAATTGACAAACTGACCCGTATTTCAATGGGAACTATGCTCCTCTCACTGACCACCAATGAAAGAGGTGCCCCTTCCGGAAGTGCGGCGGGGGCCGGATAAATGGCCTCAGGGGGCTGCATGTGGCCCACGGGCCGTAGTTTGGGGACCCCTGCTCTAGAGCTTGGTGCTTCTGTGTCTCGTGCTGGGTCTCAGGGGACAGGAAGAGGCAGGTGACAGAGCCACGTCCCCCAGACCTTCTCAAAGGGGGTAGGGAAGACCCATGCAGGGAGAGACTGCTGCAAACCCAGTGCCACTCAGCCCGGGACGGCACCTCCCTCTGGGCTGCCATCGGGCAAGAGCGCAGAAGTTACATTGCAGAGGGCTCAAACCAACCCCGTTGTCCTGAGATCCTTGCCCCTTTGTGCTGTCCAGAGGCCCCTGCAGATCACCAGAGTGCCCCCCTCCCATGAGGAGAAGGGCCCGCCCCAGACCTCTGCAGCCGGCCCAGGACACGGGAGGACCCGCCTGCCCACTGAGCCACACTTCCCGAGCTCCGGGTCCTGCAGGAGAGGTGACCTGAGGAACGCCCGGCCAGTTTCGGAGTCTGGGCCACGCCTGCTGAGACGGCTGCTCTGATTCTGACGCCTCCCACGACAGCACTTGGCGACTTGGCGACCGCAAGGGCGAGGGGCGGACGTTACTTTTCCAGTGCGGTCGGTCAAGCTCTCCCAGTGTTTTTACCAAGAGTGGCCGGACGCCACAGAGTGGTCACCAAACCAGTTTAGGATTCTGCTGCCCTGTTTGTTTGCTGAGGGCGAAACCCTGGCCAACAGCCCGCAGGCGGAGGGCAGGGCCGGGGAGACGGTGAAGGCCGGTGGCCGAGGGGCAGTGAGGACTTCAAGAGGGTTCCCGGCGGGCTGCAGAGGTGCTGACCACGTGCTGCGGCCTGAGACGTCATGGTTACTCCCTGCCCCTTGCCCCTCGGTTACACGAGCCAGCGATCAACGTTTAACCATGACAAAGCTTAAAGGGACACCATCAGACACACAAACAAACAAACAAAAACCCTACAAGACAACAGAAGCGTCTCTGCAGGATGACCAATTTCCTACGTTTTTGCCCCAGCTCCCAAGTCCCGGATCTGAAATAATAGTGTTTACGCGTTAGGGGTTCAGGCCCCTGATGCAAAGCAAAGGAACGACTCTTTGCTCCACGGGCCCCGGTGTCCTGTTCCCCGTTCCCCGGCCCCAGGACTGAGCACACACACAGCTCCTGCAGAGGTTTCACGGGGTCGGGGGCCCGGGGCCGTACAGGGATGTTTGGGGGGGCTGAGAACTTGGATGAGAATTCAGAAATGCCCACAGTGTGAACACTGACGGTGTCCGGATGGCTGTCACCGGTGACTCCCCGTTTTACAGCATGTCTCCTTGGTTCTAAGAGCACTCGCTGCTCCTGTCATACAGAATAAATAAATACAAAGTATCGTTACAAATAACTACAAAGCATGGGAACCCAGCGCCCAGTGTGTGTGTGGTGCCCGCACGGCACTGTAAAACCACCGCTGGATTCGGCAAGGTAAGCCAGCTGTGAACCCCACCTGAGCCACACGGCACCCTAAAACTACAGATGGATTCGGCAGGGTGAGCCGGCTGTGATCCCGAAACACATAGCACCCTAAAACTACAGATGGATTCGGTAGAGTAAGCTGGCTGTGATCCCCAGCCACACGGCACCCTGAAACTACAGATGGATTCGGCAGGGTAAGCCAGCTGTGAACCCCAACCACACGGCACCCTGAAACTACAGATGGATTCGGCAGGGTAAGCCGGCTGTGATCCCCAGCCACACGGCACCCTGAAACTACAGATGGATTCGGCAGGGTAAGCTGGCTGTGATCCCCAGCCACATGGCACCCTAAAACTACAGATGGATTTGGCAAGGTAAGCCGGCTGTGAACCCCAGACACACGGCACCCTAAAACTACAGATGGATTTGGCAGGGTAAGCCGGCTGTGAACCCCAGACACATGGCACCCTAAAACTACAGATGGATTCAGAAGGGTGAACCGGCTGTGAATCCCAGCCACACGGCACCCTAAAACTACAGATGGATTCGGCAGGGTAAGCCTAAGGGTCCCCTCTTACCGATGAGGGGGGGAGGAGAGGAAGGCACTCACGAGTGGGGGTCCTCTTACAGATGAGGGGGAGGGGAGGAGAGGAAGACACTCACGAGTGGGGGTCCCCTCTTACAGATGAGGGGGAAGGAGAGGAAGGCACTCATGAGTGGGGGTCCCCTCTTACAGATGAGGGGGAGGGGAGGAGAGAAAGGCACTCACGAGTGGGGGTCCCCTCTTATAGATGAGCGGGAGAGGAGGAGAGGAAGGGACTCACAAGTGGGGGTCCCCTTACAGATGAGGGGGGGAGGAGAGGAAGGCACTCACGAGTGGGGGTCCCCTCTTACAGATGAGGGGGAGGGGAGGAGAGAAAGGCACTCACGAGTGGGGGGTCCCCTTACAGATGAGGGGAGGGGAGGAGAGGAAGGCACTCACGAGTGGGGGTCCCCTTACAGATGAGGGGGAGGGGAGGAGAGGAAGGCACTCACGAGTGGGGGGTCCCCTCTTAGAGATGAGGGGAGGAGAGGAAGGCACTCACGAGTGGGGGGTCCCTTACAGATGGGGGGAGGAGAGGAAGGCACTCACGAGTGGGGGTCCCCTCTTACAGATGGGGAGAGGAGAGGAAGGCACTCACGAGTGGGGGTCCCCTTACAGATGAGGGGGAGGGGAGGAGAGGAAGGCACTCACGAGTGGGGGGTCCCCTCTTAGAGATGAGGGGAGGAGAGGAAGGCACTCACGAGTGGGGGGTCCCTTACAGATGGGGGGAGGAGAGGAAGGCACTCACGAGTGGGGGGTCCCCTTACAGATGAGGGGGAGGGGAGGAGAGGAAGGTACTCACGAGTGGGGGGTCCCCTCTTACAGATGAGGGGAGGAGAGGAAGGCACTCACGAGTGGGGGTCCCCTTACAGATGAGGGGGAAGGAGAGGAAGGCACTCACGAGTGGGGGTCCCCTCTTATAGATGAGGGGGGGAGGAGAGGAAGGCACTCACGAGTGGGGGTCCCCTCTTACAGATGGGGAGAGGGGAGGAGAGGAAGGCACGAATGGGGGGTCCCCTCTTATAGATGAGGGGGAGAGGAGGAGAGGAAGGCACTCACGAGTGGGGGTCCCCTCTTACAGATGAGGGGGAGAGGAGGAGAGGAAGGCACTCACGAGTGGGGGGTCCCCTTACAGATGAGGGGGAGGGGAGGAGAGGAAGGTACTCACGAGTGGGGGGTCCCCTCTTACAGATGAGGGGAGGAGAGGAAGGCACTCACGAGTGGGGGTCCCCTTACAGATGAGGGGGAAGGAGAGGAAGGCACTCACGAGTGGGGGTCCCCTCTTATAGATGAGGGGGGGAGGAGAGGAAGGCACTCACGAGTGGGGGTCCCCTCTTACAGATGGGGAGAGGGGAGGAGAGGAAGGCACGAATGGGGGGTCCCCTCTTATAGATGAGGGGGAGAGGAGGAGAGGAAGGCACTCACGAGTGGGGGTCCCCTCTTACAGATGAGGGGGAGAGGAGGAGAGGAAGGCACTCACGAGTGGGGGTCCCCTCTTACAGATGGGGCGGGAGGAGAGGAAGGCACTCACAAGTGGGGGTCCCCTCTTATAGATGAGGGGGGGAGGAGAGGAAGGCACTCACGAGTGGGGGTCCCCTCTTACAGATGGGGAGAGGGGAGGAGAGGAAGGCACGAATGGGGGATCCCCTCTTATAGATGAGGGGGAGAGGAGGAGAGGAAGGCACTCACGAGTGGGGGTCCCCTCTTACAGATGGGGCGGGAGGAGAGGAAGGCACTCACGAGTGGGGGTCCCCTTACAGATGAGGGGGAGGAGAGGAAGGCACTCACGAGTGGGGGTCCCCTCTTACAGATGGGGCGGGAGGAGAGGAAGGCACTCACGAGTGGGGGTCCTCTTACAGATGAGGGGGAGGGGAGGAAGGCACTCACGAGTGGGGGTCCTCTTACAGATGAGGGGAGGAGAGGAAGGCACTCACGAGTGGGGGTCCCCTCTTACAGATGAGGGGAGGAGAGGAAGGCACTCACGAGTGGGGGTCCTCTTACAGATGAGGGGAGGAGAGGAAGGCACTCACGAGTGGGGGTCCCCTCTTACAGATGAGGGGAGGAGAGGAAGGCACTCACGAGTGGGGGTCCCCTCTTACAGATGAGGGGAGGAGAGGAAGGCACTCACGAGTGGGGGTCCCCTCTTACAGATGGGGAGAGGAGAGGAAGGCACTCACGAGTGGGGGGTCCCCTCTTACAGATGAGGGGGAGGAGAGGAAGGCACTCACGAGTGGGGGTCCCCTCTTACAGATGAGGGGAGGAGAGGAAGGCACTCACGAGTGGGGGTCCCCTCTTACAGATGGAGGGGAGGAGAGGAAGGCACTCACGAGTGGGGGTCCCCTCTTACAGATGAGGGGGAGGGGAGGAAGGCACTCACGAGTGGGGGTCCCCTCTTACAGATGGAGGGGAGGAGAGGAAGGCACTCACGAGTGGGGGTCCCCTCTTACAGATGGAGGGGAGGAGAGGAAGGCACTCACGAGTGGGGGTCCCCTCTTACAGATGGAGGGGAGGAGAGGAAGGCACTCACGAGTGGGGGTCCCCTCTTACAGATGAGGGGGAGGGGAGGAAGGCACTCACGAGTGGGGGTCCCCTCTTACAGATGGAGGGGAGGAGAGGAAGGCACTCACGAGTGGGGGTCCCCTCTTACAGATGTGGGGGAGGAGAGGAAGGCACTCACGAGTGGGGGTCCCCTCTTACAGATGGAGGGGAGGAGAGGAAGGCACTCACGAGTGGGGGTCCCCTCTTACAGATGAGGGGGAGGGAGGAAGGCACTCACGAGTGGGGGTCCCCTTACAGATGAGGAGGGAGGAGAGGAAGGCACTCACGAGTGGGGGTCCTCTTACAGATGAGGGGGAGGGGAGGAAGGCACTCACGAGTGGGGGTCCCCTCTTACAGATGAGGGGGAGGAGAGGAAGGCACTCACGAGTGGGGGTCCCCTCTTACAGATGAGGGGGAGGGAGGAAGGCACTCACGAGTGGGGGTCCCTCTTACAGATGGGGGGGAGGGAGGAAGGCACTCACGAGTGGGGGTCCCCTCTTACAGATGGGGGGAGGAGAGGAGGGCGCTCACCTGCCCTGTCAGCACAGGTGCAGTACGTGGCAGGTGTTGGCAGCGCTGTAGCGTGTGGAATGACGGACGTACTCCTCACATTTGGGAGATCCCCTTGAGGTGACAAATCCTCTCCATGTACACGCACTGGAGGCGTTCCGACGCTCAGGGCAGCCCTTGTGTCGGGGTGGACGGGTTCTTAGCCTTGCCCTCCCCACCCCCCACGCGGACTCAGAGCCTCCCCGGGATCCGCTCCAGCGAGGGCAGGGCCCGCGGCTCCCCGTGCTGGGCTCAGGGCGGCCCCTGCTCCCTAACGTGGCCGGTGTGGTGTCCACCCTGCGTGCTACTCCCAGCCTCCCGTCTGCACGTGGTTCCCCAGAGTGCGGACCCTCGGGAAGCTGTCACCGCCCTGCCTCCGTGTCCTCGGCTGCTGGAACGAGGCCCCTCTCTCACCGCACACGGGGCACGCCTTGTGCAACGTCACCACGGCCGTCTTTCCCCTCCGCTGCCCGAGAGCCCGCAGCCCACAGGGGTGGACGGCCGGAGGTGCAGAATAAGGAATCACTGGATCAGTGAACGGCTGCACTGGTTGACTGTTGCATTGATTCCTGGATTTCCCCCCCACTGGCTGAACCTGGGTTCGACCCGCTTGGTAATGTGCAGAGAGCTCACCTCGGTTTTAACTCTGAGGCAGGTTTTCAGCAACCCACAGACATAAAGCCGTCAGAACCAAGATTTATAGCTTCCTGTCTCCACAGAGCCGCACGGCTTCCTGAGCGACTTGAGTCAGAAGATGTGGACATCGGTCTTGGTGGGGGCGGAGTCAGGGAACAGCTGGGGACACAGTGGGCAGGTGTGTCAGGGAGCAGAGGTCACGTCCACTCCCTCACGACGGACCCCACTTCTGAAGACAAATGCGGGTCCCTCTCCCAATGGGAGTCTTGTCAACATCAAGTACCCCCCACTTGCTTGGGGTAAAAAAACGGAACGCAGACGGACAGAATGGGTGTAATAGAGGAATCCTCACACACAGAAGTGTGTGTGTGTGTGTGTGTGTGTGTGAGAGAGAGAGAGAGAGAGAGAGAGAGAGAGAGATGGAGGGGAGAGAGGGACCCAGGAAGGGACAGAGAACTTTCCTTGCCATGTGAGGAATATCCACACTTTATTTATTTTTTTTTTTTATTTATTTTTTTGGTATTTTTCTGAAGCTGGAAACGGGGAGAGACAGTCAGACAGACTCCCGCATGTGCCCGACTGGGATCCACCCGGCACGCCCACCAGGGGCGACGCTCTGCCCACCAGGGGGCGATGCTCTGCCCCTCCGGGGTGTCGCTCTGTCGCGACCAGAGCCACTTTAGCGCCTGGGGCAGAGGCC